>NW_015150553.1:114349-115798 GCF_000732505.1 Cyprinodon variegatus | reverse complement strand
GGAATAAGCTGGATAGATAAATCTTGAGAGACATTCCATTCCAAAGATGGAGGCATAGACCTAGAAAGCATCAGAGTGAACACTGAACCTTAAATATCGAAGCTCCAAAAATACATATGTAAGATGAGCCCAAGGGATGAAGTGCTCAGAGAATGTCTAAAACAATTGAAGATTGAGGAGAAGAAACTGGTGAAACAATCGTTAGAGTAAAAACACCTGCATGGGATGCACAATTGACTAATAGCTGAAGTGGCAGATATAACCAATTCCTACCAATGGCAGGAGAGGGCAGGGTGTAAAAGACAGCACTGAAGCAATGACCATGACAGCACAAGAGCAGGCACTGAGGACCAGAGCAATAGAGATCCAAGTAGTATGCCATCCAAAGAGGCACAGAAACAATCCAACATCTCACAGTAGGGTGTTAAATACTGGCAGAACAGAAACAAAGGTTTTTTAAAAGCAGCAAGAATGTACTAATTTACCCTCCCAGACTTACTGATCAGTTAAAAATAAAAGAAGAATCACAATTTTCCTTTTTTTTATTCTTCACATCTTTCTTGCACCTGACTGAAAAGGAGATGAAACCAACATGGCCTTAAGCAGTAATAATGCCCTGCGGTGCAATGTATTGGTTTTAGAGTAGCAGAAAGGAATGGGTGCGTGTGTCAGTACACAGGGGATTGCAAAAAAAATGAGAGAAAAACATAAATACACCAATAAACAATGATGAGTCAAGTGTGGGAGGAAACTGAAAAAAAAACCTCATGAGTAATATGCAATATCATACTTTCTCTTAAAAACTGGAATTGATAACAACAGAATAGATCCTTTATTCTATTTTTATTCTGTCTTTCTTCTTTATTCTATCCTTTTTATGATCTTTTTATACAGATGATAAATTCAGGTGTAGCAGCAATAAGGTATTAACTATAAAACCAAAAAAGATAAGAACAAGGGAGGTTACAATGAGGGCAAATTCAGAATGTAAGAAAAAATATAAAAGATAGAATTCTCACATTAAAGGAATGGGTAACTGAATTTTGTGATTTGACAAGGTACTAGATTTGCATGTACCTAGGACACCACTGGACTTTAGATGAGCCGTTTTATCTCTACTCTGGATTAGCTGCTGTTCCAAAAAACTAATTGCCAATGACATCGCCAAAAAATATCTTCAGAAGGACCCCTACATTCCTTTTTCTTCTAAATACATTGTTTTCACTTATGTTCAGATTTTTCTTTTTCATTGAAAAGACTGTTTGCACCATTCCTTGAACTTCTTTGCATTGTCAGTACCAGGTCTGATTTGGGATTTCATAGAAATCACATAATATTAGCAAACTGTATTCAATTAGAAAGAAAGAAAGAAAGAAAGAAAGAAAGAAAGAAAGAAAGAAAGAAAGAAAGAAAGAAAGAAAGAAAGAAAGAAAGAAAGAAAGAAAGAAA
>NW_015150553.1:111708-113466 GCF_000732505.1 Cyprinodon variegatus | reverse complement strand
AACATCTCGTCTAACTTCTGTCTGTGTTCCTCGTCTCTCCCTGGCTTCTAGTTCTGGTTTACCCCTGATGTCTCCTTGGTTCTGGTATGTTTGTTATTTTCAGTTGGACTCTGATTCCTGCTTCTGGATCTGTGAACCTAAATAAACAGACTTTAATTCACCTCTGCCTACTGGTCTCTGCGTTTGGGTCCTCCAAACAAATACCGCTTCATGACAGAAGGATCCAGCCAACAACATGGACCCAGCAGGGAACCAGGCATGTGAACTCCTCAGACCTCCCCATATACAGAAGTCTGACCTTTGGAGCTGTTTTTTATGGGGAGAGAGAAGATTTTTCTTTGTTCCTGCCACCGCCATCAGCTCCAAGAGCCCCTCGTCGGGGGCTCCAAGCCTTCAAGGCCCCTCAGCGGGCGCTCCAAGCTTCTAATGCCCCTCAGCGGATGCTTCAAGCCTCCAAGGCCCCTAAGCGGGCGCTCCAAGCCTCCAAGGCACCTCAGCGGGCGCTCCAAGCCTTCAAGGCCCCCTCCATGGTGGTTCCTGTGCCGCAGTGGGCGGCCCCTTCGGAGGCTGTACCTGAGCCGCAGTGGGTGGCCCCGTTTGAGCCTGATCCTGTTCCTGAGCCGCAGTGGGCGGGCCCGTCCGAGCCTGATCCTGTTCCTGAGCCGCAGTGGGCGGCCCCGTCCGAGCCTAATCCTGTTCCTGATCCGCGGTGGGCGGCCCCGTCCGAGCCTGAAACTGTTCCTGAGCCACGGTGGGCGGCCTCCCCCGAGCCTGATCCTGTTCCTGAGCCACAGTGGGCGGCCCCGTCCAAGCCTGTTCCTGTGCCGTGTGGGCGGCCCCCTCTGAGCCTGTTCCAGAGCCTCAGTCGATGGCTACCTCTGAGCCTGTTCTAGAGCCGCAGTGGGCGCCCCCTTCCGAGCCTGTTCCAGAGCCGCAGTCGATGGCTCCCTCCGAGCCTGTTCCAGAGCCGCAGTGGGCGGCCCCTTCCGAGCCTGTTCCAGAGCCGCAGTCGACGGCTCCCTCTGAGCCTGTTCCAGAGCCGCAGTGGGCGGCCCCTTCCGAGCCTGTTCCAGAGCCGCAGTCGACGGCTCCCTCTGAACCTGTTCCAGAGCCGCAGTCGGCGGTCCCGTCTGAGCCTGTTGCAGAGCAGCAGAAGCGGAGGTGGCGTCCTCCTCGGTGCTTCCTGCTGAAGCGGAGGCGGCGTCCTCCTCGGTGCATCCTGCTGAAGCGGAGGCGGCGTCCTCCTCCGAGGTTCCTGCAGCATTGGAGACGCCGGCCTCCAGAGCGTCTGCCTCGCCTCCGGCCCCGTGGCCGGTCTCCAGAGCGTCTGTCTCGCCTCCAGCCCCACGGCCGGCCTCCGGAGAATTTTTGTTGCCCTCGCCCACCCTGGATGGGTTGTTTTTTGTTTTCGGACTCTGTTTTGTTTTCGTACCTGCCTCCCTGGTTCCCCCTCCGCCCGCCGTGGGTGGGTTGTTTTCTGTTTTTGGACATTTTAGGGCGTCTGGGATCTGCCCTTAAGTGGGGGGTACTGTCAGAGTCTTGGTCTGTTTGCTCCTGTTTTTCTTGGTTATCCATTTGTTGTCCTCTGCTGCCCTCTTGTGTCCTCCCTTGCTCTGTTTCTCTGTCCTGCCTGCACCTGTTTTCAATTCCGTCGTCAGCTCTCTTTGTCTCTGTCCCCTTTAAAAGCCCTCCCTCTTCAGTTCCTGTTTGCTGGATCCTCGTCTAACATCTCGTCTAACTTCTGTCTGTGTTCCTCGT
>NW_015150553.1:104909-109741 GCF_000732505.1 Cyprinodon variegatus | reverse complement strand
TTTACTAACTGTATAACTGTTGCTCCATCTGTACATTGTGCCACATGTAAAAGCATAAATAAACGTGGGAAAGAAAAAAAAAAGGTATGGGGACCAAGGCAATGAAGACCTAATAACCACTAAAGTCTTCAGATAATTGTAGAGAATACCGTTGGATTGATTTGAGAACTAGAGTAACATGGCCGCCTTTCTGTGTTTTAAAATGAAGCTTAAAGTAATCAGAACTGGTTCAGTAGGATGAGGCTAAATCATTGACAGCTAACATTGACTCTAAAAAGAGATTTGGCATTATAAAGTTAAAGATAATAAAATCAAACAATGTATTTAAACATTAACTATGAAAAGAAACAATGAAGCTGATAATCTTTTTAATCTCTTTTTAATTTGCAGCTTTTTTTTTTTATAACAAGAGCTTTTAGAGTGGCAGCAGATTTCTATGGCCCCTCATAACTTTAAGTTACCATGGCAATGCAAGTTGGCATTGTTTTGGCATCAGGGGTGGAGTTAAACTGAAGGCTCCTTTTTCATAAAAACTGAGCAAAAGTTGCTTCTGATTGAAGCTGGTTTTGTTGTTGTCATGACCAGGTAGACTGAGAATTTGCACAGGTACTTCTCAGTTAAGATTTCAGAGTTTGCTGCAGTTACAGCTAGTTTGACTAGGCTATGATAATGGAATGTAAGATATTTGAGCTTTACAAAGCTATATTCCCACTTAAAAAAACTCTGCCACTGTTGTCCCCCTTGTCCGTCTGCTATTGCTGCCCCCAGCTGACTAATCCACTTGACTTTTTAAGGAATCATGGGATAAGTTATGACTCAAAGGAATCTTGGGTAAAAAAAAAGACAGAATCAGCCTAGAATGGCTGCCTTCAAGCAACGGAACCCCTGAATATAGACATACACTTAGACTTAAACTGATGGACTGCAGGTAGATGAGAGGAAGCTAATAAAACCTGAAGGAGACTTCAGATAAACTCTTTCAAACCTGAACTGATTGTAAATATAATGTACAGCATTATGATACAATGACAATTGTTGAAAAATAATCAACATTTAAAACAAAAGGATCATTGAATGAACAGAGACAAACTCACCTGCAGACCAGACAAACTTCGGTACACTGTAATTAGTGTAAAACACTGGTTCTCCTTTTCCTGCTCTGCACNATCACATGTAACTCGAGTGTCTCACTGCCAGGCCTTCTGACCATACATGCAGACAGAGAGGACAGGGAAATTCAAAGGATGTGGGTTAGCAGTGTTTCTGATGGTGTCATCTGTTACACGTTATTGTGAAGATTTGTCACTGCAGCCAAGATATTGAACTGTTGGCAGTTGGTTTTTCAGGCATATTATTTACACAGAGAGTTCAGCAGTGTTCTTTTAGGAACCATTTATATACCACCTTATGCGGTTGCCAACACTACATGTGATGTAATCTGTTCCTACAACCTGCAATCAGACAAGCTGCATTAAAAACAACTCTAAGAAGATGGTCAAAGGAAACTGAAGAAGCCCTGCAAGGTTCTTTTGAGGTTATAGACTGGGATGCACTGTGTCAGCCACATGGAGAGGACATCAATGCAATGACTTAGGGGTTTGAATGATTACATAGACTTATGTGTAGATAACACTATCCACACCAGAACAGTGAAATGCTTCCCAAATAATAAACCATGGATAATAAGTGATGTGGAGCAATTGCTTAACCAGAAAAAGCAAGCCTTTAAAAGAGGAGACAGGGAACTAATGAGCAGTATACAGAAGCAACTTGTGATCAATATAAGAGAAAGCAAGGAGACATACAGGAAAAGGGTGTAAAACAAGCTTCAGCAGAGCAATATCTGAGATGTGTGGTCAGGGAAGGAGATCACAGGCTTCAAGTGGATGGATGATCAGATGGACTGAAGTCTGGAAAGAGCCATGAACTGATTACATTCTTCAACAGATTCAGTTCAGGGAGAGGCTCAGCATCTTTCTCCCCTGGCCAAAGTCAAATGGACATCCTGCCCTTCTCTGCCATTGACTCTCCTGCTACTATTAATTTTTTATCACCCAAGTCAGAAGATGGTTCTGCTCCCCCACCGTTCATCTGTCTTTCTCCAGAAGTCAAATAAAGAGAGACTGAATCTTAATAAGTCCTGATGATGTCAGGCGCAGAGTCCTGAAGGCCTGTGTAGAGCAGCTCTGTGGGATTCTGCAGCAACTCTTCACCCTTAGTCTGACCCTGGAGACGGTTCCAATAACGTGGAAGACCTAATGCCTTGTTCCAGTGCCAAAAAAAACTTAGCCCACAGTTCTCAATGACTAAAGACCTGTTGCCCTGACATCCCACATCAAGGTCCAAGAGAGACTTGTGTTGGGTCACCTCAGCAAACAAACAAGCAGCTATTAATAATCCTTGCAGTTTGCTTATGGCTGTGGAGTTGGAATTGACAATGCCATCATACACCTGCTTCAACAAACCTACTGTCATTTAGACAAGGCAGACAGCTCTTTGAGGGTCATGTTCTTTGATTGTTCCGGTACATTTAACAAGATACTGCCTCACTTACTCTGTAAGAAACTTCAGAAGGATCAGATGGAGGCATCAACAATCGCCTGGATCAAAGACTACCTCACAAACAGACCACAGTTTGTGAGACTGAGGGGTCAGCTGTCCAATCAGGTAGTCAGCAGTGTAGGAGCAGCACAGGGGATGGTACTCTCTACATTCCTTTTTACTCTGTACATCTATCTGGTGAACCACTTTGTGGCATAATGTGGAAAAAAATTATCTGATCCTGAATGTCAACAAATCAAGAGAGATGATTGTACATTTCAGAAGAAACAGGAACAAGTTGAAACGCATTAACATTATGGGAGAAGAAGTGGAGGTGGTTGAGAAGTATAAGTGCCTTGGTGTTCTCGTGGACAACAAACTAGACTTGAGACGCAACTATGAAGAAGGGACAAAGCAGTTTGTACTTCCTAAAAAAGCTTAGGTCCTTTTGCACTTGCAGCAAGTGTCATGAAGCAGTGTTTGTTTGGAGGACCCAAACGCAGAGACCAGTAGGCAGAGGTGAATTAAAGTCTGTTTATTTAGGTTCACAGATCCAGAAGCAGGAATCAGAGTCCAACTGAAAATAACAAACGTACCAGAACCAAGGAGACATCAGGGGTAAACCAAAACTAGAAGCCAGGGAGAGACGAGGAACACAGACAGAAGTTAGATGAGATGTTAGACGAGGATCCAGCAAACAGGAACTGAAGAGGGAGGGCTTTTAAAGGGGACAGAGACAAAGACAGAGCTGACGAGGAAATTGAAAACAGGTGCAGGCAGAACAGAAACAGAGCAAGGGAGGACACAAGAGGGCAGCAGAGGACAACAAATGGATAACCAAGGAAAACAGGAACAAACAAACCAAGACTCTGACAGTACCCCCCACTTAAGGACGCCCTAAAATGTCCAAAAACAGAAAGCAACCCACCCAGGGTGGGCGGAGGGGGAACCAGGGAGGCAGGCACGAAAACAAAACAGAGTCTGAAAACAAAAACAACCCACCCAGGGTGGGTGAGGGCAACGAAAAGTCTCTGGAGGCCGGCCGTGGGGCCAGAGGCGAGGCAGAGTCTCTGGAGGACGGCCGTGGGGCCAAAGCTGGGGCAGACGCTCTGGAGGCCGGCCGCAGGGCCGGAGGCGAGGCAGACGCTCTGGAGGCCGGCCGCGGGGACGGAGGCGAGGCAGACGCTCTGGAGGCCGGCGTCTCCAATGCTGCAGGAACCTTGGAGGAGGACGCCGCCTCCGCTTCAGCAGGAAGCACCGAGGAGGACGCCACCTCCGCTTCAGCAGGAAGCACTGAAGAGGACGCCGCCTCCGCTTCTGCTGCTTTGCAACAGGCTCAGAGGGGACCGCCGACTGCGGCTCTGGAACAGGGTCAGAGGGAGCCGTCGACTGCGGCTCTGGAACAGGCTCGGAAGGGGCCGCCCACTGCGGCTCTGGGACAGGCTCAGAGGAAGCCGTCGACTGCGGCTCTGGAACAGGAACAGGCTCGGACAGAGCCGCCCACTGCGGCTCAGGAACAGGATCAGGCTCAGACGGGGCCGCCCACTGCGGCTCTGAAACAGGAACAGGCTCAGACAGGGCCGCCCACTGCGGCTCAGGAACAGGATCAGGCTCAGACGGGGCCGCCCACTGCGGCTCAGGTACAGCCTCCGAAGGGGCCGCCCACTGCGGCTCAGGAACAGGATCAGGCTCTGACGGAGCCGCCCACTGCGGCTCAGAAACAGGAACAGGCTCAGACGGGGCCGCCCACTGCGGCTCAGGTACAGCCTCCGAAGGGGCCGCCCACTGCGGCTCAGGAACAGGATCAGGCTCGGACGGGGCCGCCCACTGCGGCTCAGGTACAGCCTCCGAAGGGGCCGCCAACTGCGGCACAGGAACCACCATGGAGGGGGCCTTGAACGCTTGGAGCGCCCGCTGAGGTGCCTTGGAGGCTTGGAGTGCCCGCTTAGGGGCCTTGGAGGCTTGAAGCGCCCGCTGAGGGGCCTTAGAAGCTTGTAGCGCCCGCTGAGGGGCCTTGGAGGCTTGGAGCCCCCGCCGAGGGGCTCTTGGAGCTGATGGCGGTGGCAGGAACAAAAAAAAAAATCTTCTCTCTCCCCATAAAAAAAGCTCCAAAGGTCAGACTCCTGTATATGGGGAGGTCTGAGGAGTTCACATGCCTGGTTCTATGCTGGGTCCATGTTGTTGGCTGGATCCTTCTGTCATGAATCGGTGTTTGTATGGAGGACCCAAACGCAGAGACCAGAACCAAGGAGACATCAGTGGTAAATCCAAACTAGGAACTGAACAGGGAG
>NW_015150553.1:97875-104677 GCF_000732505.1 Cyprinodon variegatus | reverse complement strand
CAACAAATGGATAACCAAGGAAAACAGGAACAAACAGACCAAGACTCTGACAGCAAGATGCTATATATCCTCTATAAGTCTGTTGTTGAGAGTCTGATTTCTTTTTCCATCCTCTGCTGGGTTAACAGTATTAGAGCAAAATGCTTAAAAAAGCTCAACAAGCTAATTAAGAAGGTCGGCTCTGTTCTAGGAACTCCTCTAGTACCTCTGGAGATTTTTTCACAAAAATAATTCTTCATAAAGTGAAGAAAATTGGGGACAACAGTGGGCTTCCTCTTTAGAATGTTTTTAAACTACAGTGTCTTCAGTTAGAGGCTTCTGCAGATCCAGTGCAAGACAGACCGCTACAGAAGATCCTTTGTGCTTACAGCTATCAACACCTGTTTAAAAACATAACGAATGAATTTCTGCAACATTTAATTTCCTTTTGGGAAATTCAGTTGAATTGAATTTGAATTTCAAGGAAGAAACAGGTTTTTGGAGTTACTAATGTAGTCTGACTTGACAATGAAAACACCTTTGGTTCTTGGCAGGCCAAAGCGAGTAGTGAGGTTCTGCTTGGGACATCTGGAGACCTCGTTCAGGGACTTGTTCAACCCCCGCCTCCGGAAGAGGATCAATGTCCCTACCAAAGTTGAATTCAAACCTAGCCCTTGGGCCGGGCACTCCCTCAGAGATATGTTGAGGAGATCTGTCATTTAGGCTTGGAGTAGAGCCGCTTCTCTACTACATCGAAAGGAATCAGCTGAGGTGGCTTGAACATCTTTTTTTTTGCCTGCCTCCCTGACGAAGCAGAAGATGACCAGTAACTTTGTTTCAAATTTAATCATTTATCTATTCTCCTCAATATGTGCAATAGACTATTGCACATATCTATTGCACATATTGATTGATTTGAACATGACTAAAGAGACAAAGCATCAAGATTGCTGTTAATGGTAAATGACCTGCATTTATTTATCCTAACATAGTCATATCATTAGCAGACTTGACGAAAGCTCTTTACACCACATTTAGTCATTCATCCAAACTACAGTGCAGCCGCAGCTGCCCTGGGGCTTACTGACAGAAGCAAAGCTGATATACACTGGTGCTGCCGGGCCCTCTGACCACCATCAGTAGGCAATGAGGGTGAAGCGTCACCACGGTACCTGTCTTAGTGCTTTTGGGAAACCAATGCGCCAGGATATTAGGAAAATCCCGATTTAATCTGTTTTGTTGGTTTTATGAACAAACTTAAAAGCCGCATTGGATTTCTTTTTGTTTTAATTATTTTATATATTTTTTAGTTAGTTAAAGCCTTTGAATGTATGACTGACCTTTCCAACACTGGTATCCCTCTTATAATGCTGGAACAAAAGCGATATATTTTTGATATAAAAAAGATGTCATTACAAAGGAAAAGTTAGACAATGATTAATATAATGCCAAAAACTGGAGCCCAAAATAAATACATGAGGATGATTACACCCTGTGATGAGAGTGAGGGATATATTTGTAGATATACAAACATGAGGACAACAATAAAAGAAAAATGAAAATGTAACCCCCAATATAAAACAGGAAAAGTTACATTAATCTTATATTGCAGTAAACTATAGAGATAACTCAGGATAGCCTCAGCCACTTTAACCATAGGCTTTTATCAAAGTGGAATGTGATCAATATAAGAGATCACATGCAGCCACGAAATATCCTTGAGTGCCCCAAGGATATTTCTAATTTTGGCATTTTCTTGAAGGTGAAAAAGGGAAATTCTGAAAAGGTTTTCTTATTGTGTATTGTAATAGTTTTTTGGGTTTTTTTTAAAGTTGTGTTTTGTCAAGGTGAGTCAAAGTCTAAGATTGCTAACTGACCTTTCAGGCACTGACAGAAAACACATATTTTATGACACATCATATAACGTCAAAAAGGAAGAACTCTGCTGTGATGTAATCAAGCTTGGGTTTTAAGCACTGCACCAACAGTTAGGCAAGAGAGTTAAGGAGAAACAGGTAGTGGGTACAACGAAGTAAGGATGACAACGGAGTGAAACGCAAAGGTAAAGCAAAAGAAGGCAATAAAAGTCATGATATTCAATAATTTTTTACTTTTTGAGCACAATATCAGAAATCAAAATGTAAAAGCTTTTACAAGCATTTTTAGTTAACATTCTTATTGATAAATATGTTTTTTTAAAGTGGCGACTTTTATAGTAAAATAGTCACATTACTATGCTTTCATTGCAAAAAATAAAAAAAAATAAAAGGTTACTATGGAGGAATACATGACTCCAGGGTTAAAAGATCGTGTGCATTTCAAAAATGAAACAGATTTTTCAATCCTGGTCCTCAAGGCACCTTGCTCTGCATGTTTTGGATGTTTCTGAGGTTCAGAAAACCTGATTCAGATGATTGCAGTTCAGCAAAGCCTGATAATCTGCTACCAATTGATAACAGGTGTGTGAAAGCTAGGAAACATCTAAAACATGCAGGGCAGTGTGCCTTGAGGACCAGGATTGAAAAACACTGGATTAAACCAACAATCTTGTAATCTTAAAAATGTTAACCTTTGCCCTGTTTGTTTATCTGATATAAGACAAAAACCTTCATAGATGGGTAAATATGCGCTAAAATACTTTGTATAAAATAATCTAGGCAAGACCATTTATTTGGATGAAATTTTATTTTTTTACCTGTGTAAAATTTTACAAAAATGAAAGTATCACTCTAAAGTGAAAGTTTTAGCTTGAGTATAAGTTGCTTGGTAACCTTATTGTGAGCAGACAGACTTCCTTCTTATTGATTTATGTAGAAAAATAGAGGATAATATTCTTAGACTGTCTATAATTGAAGAAGTACCATTATAAAACATATAACAAAAAACTTCACAAAAATAAAACATATTAACTTTATAAATTTTTCAAAAGTATGACAGAGTGCTTGTTTTTTAGTTTAATTTACAATGTTTTCCTGTTAGCCTCCGCCTTTAAGGTTCTCCGCAGCTGATCATTTCCCTCATATCAGCATCCTTCTCTGTCGCAGCAAACCCTCTCTATCTTTCCCTACAGCTATGAAGCTTCTCTCTGTTCTCTTTATCAGAACCTGGCAGTTCTGATCAATTCTGTCCCATATCATCAACCATCCCTTATATCCAAGGCTGGACTGCCCATTGGGCATAATAGATGGGGAGGGACACAGTTTTTTCTTGTCCAAAACTACTTTATTATTTGATCCAAAAAAAGTTTTAATAAATAATTTATCTTAAATATGAAATTTCTTTTTTTTTTAAGTACGGGGAATTAATTAATGAATTAAATAACTTTTAATTTTTTGTTGAAACCTCTCTAAACCTTCTTATCTTGGACTGCTTCTCTTATCACTGCAAACAGGTTAGTTAGCCATTGAGGTGAATAGAGAATTCACTTTTGCTAAGTTCATACTGCAGCCTGAAGTGACCCAAATCCAATTTTTTTTAATTTTTTCATGGCTGTCTGAACAACACAGATCCGATTTTTTCCAGTGCAACCCAGGCCACGTGGCTATGTGGTCCTGAATCCGATACGAATCTGATCTATTCAAATGCGATCTGTGTCTGAACAGCCAGGTCGCATTCATCTTACCTGAACGCCATTAATACCCCACAAAGGTCACTATTTTGGATCTTGCTATGAAGAAGCCGCAAGAAAAACAACAACCATGGCAGACGATGATGTGGAGAGCAGTATTTATGTTTAACCATCTTGAAAAGATTGTGTTTTTTTGGTTGGGAAAGATTGCTACATGTAGGGGATAAAACTGCTTGTCCCTCCTATTCTATTACTCACTCACTCAGTTTGGCACACTAAAATAGCCTTTAAGGAAAACTGTTTCAAGGTCTATTAGACAATCTTTTCTCCCATGCACTTTTCTACGTAGTATCCCTAGTCCAGGGTTGCTTTAACTATCTTTTTATTTTTTTTTTATGTAAACTAAATTCATCATTAAATTCAACACCTACTTTCACCTTTTCCACTTACTATCCGTATGCTCCTAAAATGTATTTTTTAATGTTTTCTTTTCAATGCAATGTTGAATTGTGCTGTTACTGAAAATTGTTAGACAAATAATCTTGCCTCACTTTGCCTTGCTTAAGAATTATTGCAGTATTGATACTCTACACAGCTTAACAGAAGGGATTTATTTAAAGCCACTTAAGCCAGAGCTAAACAGGGTAACCTAACTTTGATAGTTTTAATAGACTGATGTTGCAACCAACCAGTATGAGCAAAAAAAGTTATGCATTATGAGAGCAGAAGGTCGGTGTTTCAAGCTTTATAAAGAGACTCCTTTGTAGGCAACTGTGGACACCAGAGAAAAGTTAAAAAATTTTTTTGAAAATAAGATGGTTGTTCTTTATCAACTGGCTGTTTTATTTAGGAGAGGTAAGTCGGTTGAAGAGATACTGCATAAGAAACGTAGAATCTGTAATAAAGCTGGATTCGTACTGGTGATTAATGAGAAGGAATTCAATTATTTTTAATTATTTGTTGGTTTGCAGTGGAAACAGAGAGCAAATGCAGGACAGTGAGCAGTCACCTAAAGGAGGCCAGCCAAAAATGGACACTAAGGAACATTTCTGCAAAAGGTGCATGCAACAACAGACTGTGGAAGTCCAAGGACCAGAGTTGGATAATCTAGGTCGAAAAAGTAAAAGGCCTGTAAGGAAGATTAGAGACAGAAAAGACATGAGAATGATTACTGGTGATGATTACGATCAATTCCTCTGTAAGCTCCTCCTGATGAGTCTTACCGTGCTCCATTCGTGAGGACAGCTCATGCTGGCCACACCCTTTAGGGAGAGAGTCGCAGAGGAAAACAGACACATATTAGTCTGCACAGACCTCTGCTGACTTGATAAAGTGAGGACGACAATGACAAAGGTAAAACAAAACACATCAAAAAGTTACTTTATTCTTAATTTTCTTTTCTTTATATTTTGAAAACATAAAGCCAGCCATCTAAGATTAATGCTTTTTAAAATTTGACAACTTGAGTGGAGCATTTTTCATCTTGAGTTCGCTAGGATTTTTTTCTAACAATATTTAGTTAAATCAAAAGCTGTCATGTTTTAATGGTGACAAAATTTCAAGCAAATCTATCAACCTTCATTCTAATAAAAAAAACATAAATAAACTTTCATTGCTAAATATGCTGCAGTTTAGAGGAAGAATTTATTCCAGTTTGAGAAAATCTTTTTGTATATATCATACATAGAGTTCTAAATAATTTATATACTATATTATATACTTATATTACAAAAGATAAAATCTAACACTATATATGTAATGTATTCACACGATGAATGTGTGCTCATGTTGTGCTCACACTTCCTCCATTCGTCTTGCACAATTGTTGCTACATATTATCCTGCACAGCATTTTACAGAGATTGCCTTCTCATTCGGATAAGCTCATAATGAAAGGCTCTGAATAATTATAACCTCTGACAAATCCAAAATAACTAAACAATGTCATGCAAAAACATTAAGCCAGTCATAAAACATATTCCCTCATAGATATGAAAAGACTACTGGAAGTTTCTTCATTTATTACAGGATCATACTTGTTAGCAAAGATTGTGAGCACAATAAATCCACAGACAGTTGGAGGCAACCCAAATGGGCAGGTTATGTTTCTGTTGGAGTATGTCTGCATTAATGGTGCTGAAGACCAAGTTGAGGTTCACAAACAGGCTCCTATTGTATATTCCATGGAAGTTAGAATGGTAAAGGATGAAGAGTACCCTGAAGTTGACTACCTCGTCTACCAACCTGTTTGTCTACATAGCAAACTGTAAAATAATATCCTGCAGGAAGGGACTGTGATTTCCTTGTTTGTTGGAAATTTGACATTGTATGTAGAAATGAACTACAGATAATAACACAGGCATGGTGACACGCAAATTACCAGTTAGACCAGTCGTGTAACTAAACTCTAATGATTCTGAATTATACAATCTTTCTATAGATTTATCACTCTTTATGTTTTCCAGTTTCCATTAGTAAATTAGGTTTGTGAATTAATTCCAGTGTTGAATTAACATTATTTTTCCCTAATTTCTTACCTCAGTTGCCTACTTTCTCCCTCCGTTGGTCTTGGTTGTTTTTAACTCTTCATGACCAACAGAACAAATTCTCTAGGGCATAATTTTACATGCAGTACAGCATTTTTTCTTTTTTTGTTTGATCATTTTAATATATATACAACCATGTCTACCATTACATAAAGATATCAATCATTTGTATGAAAAATTTTTTTAACTTAATAAAATCCTAAAAATTGAAAATAACAGAAAAACAGAACAATGTTTTTTTTTTTTACACATATTTTTCTAAATAAAAAATAATGTCTAAAATATAATTTAAATGTAAAAAATGTTTAAACCAGAGGGAAGTTGCCAAAACTTCAGTTTTGAAATACACCAACTTTTTCAAATACAATAGAGACAATAATGGGGAAAAAAAATAAATCGTGAACAATTTGCGGAAAAAAAACTCCAAAATTGCATTACGTTTACAGTAGTGCAATCACAAGACCATGCTCAACCAATAAAAAGACTGTTTGATTTTCATTTTTGAGACAGTCTATCTCTAAAATGAACTTAAAGGTTTCCATAAGAGGAATAGTGAGGGTTGAAATAATTGTTTAACATTTTTTCTTTGTTATTTCTAACTCAGGAACAAGTAATATTTCATAAATATATACATAAGTTTGATATTCCGTAAAAATTCAAAAAATATCCACTGGACTTGGTTTTCAAGATTTGAAGACGTTTCGCCACCT
>NW_015150553.1:94448-97675 GCF_000732505.1 Cyprinodon variegatus | reverse complement strand
AATTTTTACGGAATGACTATGACCTGGATGACTGAGAACCTTCATCAGCATAAGTTTGATAGAAATGATTTTTCCTTCAATAAAATCGCCTTGATATCCTCTGTCTGCATAATCTAATCCAGATGATTGAATGGTGCTATGATCAACTCTTAATTATCAAGCAAGGTAAAAACTGGTTGATGCGTCCTTCTTTTTGCGGCTCCTTAAATGTGTGTGCGGGTGCGTTAGTGTCTGTTGAGTATCCAAAGTGTCTGTATGTGTGTTTGTTTGGCAAGTAAAACTACTAAAAGACCAGTTACAGTAAAAGATGAGAAGAGACTACAGCGCTAGTGCGAACGAGATGATAAGAGCTTTTTATAACATAATTTTAAACCTTTAGAGTCAAGCTTTAATAAATTACATAGAGCACTACCCCAAGAATTTGTCTTTTTAACCAGAAATACTTTGGCATATCATCCAATATGCCCACAATTAGCTGTTCTGTCAATTCAAGGGATTATTATCATGGATAGAAAATGCACAAACCATTTTATTAGAAACTGTTTTAATGAATGCCTTTACACTGAAAGACAAAATGAAAATAACATCCTACAAAAATTTGATAAAAGCTCAAGAACGAAACTAAGAACAATGTATCAAGCACTCACTATACCCAGAAAGGTGAAAGAATCACACTTTAAAATATTGAACAACACTTACCCTTCTAAAGAATTATTGAGACTTCACTTTGGTATAAATGATAACACATGTACGTTCTGTGAAAATGATATAAAAACTATGGACCATGTGTTCTTCTCATGTTCAGCGGTGCAAACATTTTGGTGTGATTTGCATAGATGGATTAAATAACAGCTATCTTCATTCCCAACCTTTATCTCCAGGGAGGATGTCACTTTCAGTCTAAGTAAGGGTGATCTCTAGCTAAATTTTTCATTCATAAATGTAGAATTGCTAAACCATCTCCCAAACTTGTTTTGTTAAACGAGTTTAAGCTGTATATACAATCAAGAAAGATTCTGAAAAGTCCTAAAGCACAAAAAATATATGATATCGTAAAGCACTTCCCAACCGAAGTAACCAACTAAAAAAAAGTCTGAATTCTCCCCTCATGTTATACTTTCTAATAATCTTAATTTATATCATTGTTTTTATTTTATAATTATTCTTATAATTTTCTATTTGTTTATTTATTCGGTTTTATGTATTTGAATGTTTATGTTAATAACCCTCTATAGCAAGCCAAATATTTGTGATAAGGGGGAGTGGCGACCTAGTGGTTAGGGCATAGGGCTTTGAATGCTGAGGTTGTGAGTTCAATCCCCCACTCCCACAGACTGCCGCTCTGGGTCCCTGAACAAGACCCTTAACCCCACACTTCTCCCTGGGTGCCGCACAATGGCAGCCCACTGCTCCCCAAGGGGATGGGTTAAATGTAGAGAAGTAATTTCCGTCTGGGATTATATATAGATTATTAGAGTATATATATATATATATATATATATATATATATATATATATATATATATATAAATCAGAGATGCACCCCCTGGCTATATTTTGTATGGCTCCCCAAGGGGATGGGTTAAATGCAGAGAAGTAAAATACCTCTGGGATTATTAGAGTATATATAAAAAAGAAAAAAATAAGAGATGCTCCCCCTGGCTATATTTTGTATGTATCCTGACTTGAAGAAACGAATTCTATGCAGCCATGTTTGCCTGTGAGTCTTGATATTTTCAATAAAAAAATAAAATAAAATAATAAGTAAATAATAAAAAAATAAAAATAAAAAAAAAAAGAGAGAGAGAGCTATTTATCGCGGAAAAACTACAACTCCCAGGAATATGCTCACTTCCGGGTGTTGCGGTCAGCGGCGAGAAGGAAACATGTGACCTTCCATCCATGAATGACGTCACGTTTATTGCGACGTAGGAAGCGCACAGCAGGCTGGATTAAAACATTTTGGGGGTTTTTAGTGCGCGTTTATTGGATTTATGCAAAATCCGACCGATATTTTTATGGAGGAAAACAATGTTGGACTTACTGTGAGTAGAAAGTTCAAATTTATCCCTCCGGTTCAGTTTGCAAAAAAAAAAAAAAATAAATAAAAATATTGCTCTTATTTTCTGTTCTACGGGCATCTAAAAATAGATATGCAAATAGCAGCGCCAGTGCTTCTTTTCACACTTTTCACAAGCAGCTGACATGTTACTGACTCTTTGTGGATTTTATTGTTACTTGTCTGTTCTGTTTCCAGTTTCTTAAAATGTTCTGCTGTTATTTTTTTTTTTACCTTCAGTCTTTCCCCTTCTTTAAAGAAATGTAATTTCTGTTTATACTTCGGGCCACCTTTATATCTTGAATGTTACTTACATAAGATCATGTGATTTGCATAGGACATACAAACAAGAAAATAGATGCAATGTGGCTATTGAACATTAAAGAACTAACTTTGTATGATTTTGTCCCATATTTCAGTGTGAGACTGAGTCACCCCTGCTAAACCCAGCCAGGGATTCCAGAAACCGTTACCCTGTGAAGTATAGCTTCATCTTCCTGTTCTTGGCTTTGTTTGTGTTATGCTTCATGCTATACAATATGGATTTCAATGATTCCAAGAGCTGTACATCAGCCGGGGTAAGAAGTTATGTTTAATATGTTTTTCATTTCACCAATGCTTACTTTTCACACTATTATATATTTTATTTGGTGTTGCAGGATTGATATATCTGTTCTTCCCACTTTCAAACCATCTTAGCTTCATCTTTCTAACTTTTCCTCTGAACTATTCTGACATGACCTAAACTTTATGTAATCTTTGAAAACCTGCCCCTTTTGGTCACTTCCAATAAAATTTCTAACGCCTCAACTTTACCCCCTGTCACTTTTGCAGTAAATGTTCTTGGCTGTTACCTTGGCCATTTCTTCCTACAGTATATCCCAGCAGTTTTACTGTCCCACCTTTTAGACTGGTCTGACTTTAATTCATTAACATTTGGTGGTTTTGCATTATGGAGGATAAAAAGTGCTAAAAAAATTAAATAAATGAATACTGCTTTAAATAAATAATTAAATGTGTCTATAATTAATTAAATGTGGAATTAAATAAATAAATGTGTCATTCATTAATTAAAACCACATAACTAATATAAAGTGCCACAATTAAATAAATAAATACAGCGATAAACAATTAATTAAATGTGTAATTCATTAAATAAATAAGGAAT
>NW_015150553.1:82539-91798 GCF_000732505.1 Cyprinodon variegatus | reverse complement strand
ATTTAATTAATTGTTTATCGCTGTATTTATTTATTTAATTGTCGCACTTTATATAAGTGACGTGGTTTTAATTAATGAATGACACTTTTATTTATTTAATTCCACATTTAATTAATTATTGACACATTTAATTATTTATTTAATGCTGTATTTATTTATTTAATTTTGGCACTTTTTATCCTCCATATTGCATACTTCTGTGTCAAAGTATTAGATTAAGGGCATACACTCATATGAAATCAAGATATTGTGGCTTTCTTATTCCTATGCAGAACATTTTTAGGAACTGTTCTGTTTTCCACATACATTTAAAGATATGCATGTTATTAAATAAGAATATATATATATATATATTTTTAATTGATCTGTTATGTTTTTTCTTCACAGAAATCCTGCGTACTAACAGAGGTGTGTTGACATTATCTATCAATATTACACCATTATTTACATATTTTTTATTAAATTCTTATTTATTATTAATTACTTATTGTTGTTTTATCCTAAAGGCCCATAACAAATAAAAATTGAAGTTTGAATATTACATACTGTAAATATTATCCTCTGGTAAATGTATGTTGTTTTACAAAAGTATCTTTTCTTCAAGTAATTTTACTCTAATTTAATTCTTAATCCATATTGCCCTTTTGAGGAAACAAAACCTGGTTTGTCTTGTTTATATTTTTTTCTGCCGTTGAAAACGAAAACCAATAGAAGATATAAAGGTTTAAATGAGTAGAACTCAAAATCTGTACAAACTCAGTGTTGCCAACACCCCAGCAAGAAAAGTCACAATTGACTGTCCTAAAAGGCGCTAGGTAACATCATTACCTAATTTGCATACTCAGTGTCATCCAGCTGCAGGAGATTCTTAATCCCTCCAATAGTTTTTTTTTCTTTTTTTTTTACAATGCAGTGCAGAGGGATAGGAGAGCTGGGAGGAAGAAACTTGTGGAGTTTACGATTTTTACTGGAACAAGTAAAGATAAAGAAAAACACATATAATTCAGCCATTTAGTTCCACACTCCATGAATGCACCATTAGTTGTTTGCCATCCAGCAAAAAATTAGAGACCTGAGGAGCAGAAGGTGAGGTAATGAGCAGTTGTTTTATTTGAGACTATCGTGTCAGTTGAAAATAATTTTCATGAATCAATTTTTTAATCTAGGGCGGGATTAGCGGCAGTTTTGCACATGAGGATTTCATTTGCAATCTGGATTCTAAGTGGAAAGGTTTACTCTCTCTCTGCATGATGACAGCGGACAGTGAGAGAGAGGAAGGGTTAGGATTCACTCGTTCAGGAGGACAAAATATGATGTGTTTGTGTCATGAAAGTTTCCATTAACACAGAAACAAAGAGCCGCTAAATTGGGCACTAGACATTTTTTTGAAATAACGCTGCTAGAGGGGTCTAAAAAGGTGCTTAATTCAGCAACAAAGGCGCTAAGTTGGGGCTTTAATTAAGGTGGATGAAGTTCAAATGTTGAAAGTTCCAAAGCTTTTCACACCTCTTCAGTACTTTTGCTGTTTTACTCACATTTAGATTCTTTTTTTGTTTTACATGATACTCTGTGTCATGCTAATTTTTGACTTTTGTAGTACGTTCTGTAAGTTTATCTTAATTATTTAATATATTCACTACCTTATCCCTGGATTCCATCTGCATCTAGGTCCGATTATGAACCATATGCAAAACCCTCAGTTAACTGCGGGCTCGGACTGGTAATCTGTGATACCGGTGCAAGGACCGGCCCTCCTTAAATCAAACCGCTCCCAACATAAACTCTCTAGCCGAAGCACCTACCTATGACAGTAAACAACTCAAGGAGCTCAATCAGTAATACAATGTTAACGACCTAACTGATGCATGCAGTATATATATATATATATATATATATATATATATATATAGCCCTTCCTTGTCATGTACATCCTTGTGACGGTTGGCATATGGTGTCATTTTTTATTTCTTCAAACTATAAAATCCTTGCGACAAACTAAATGATAATAAAACAAAAATGCATTCTTTAAACCAAACTACGATGTTTGTCTTATGTTTGGTGAATATATGTTAGAATATATTACAAAACATGTTGCGGTGAATTATGGGGTTTTCGCATCTGTTTAGATTATTCCATTTCATTGCCCAAATGCCACCAAGCGTTGCAGTGAATGCTTACACACCACTGAGCCCATAAATGGGACGGTGTAGATTGAAAAATGCCAGGGCTGAAAAACGTTCCCAGTCCGAGCCTGGTGTACTTTGTTAAGAAATATCCTGTTGCAAATTGGATGATTTTTCTGTTAAACGTGTAAAAAGGGAGAGCTAAAACTAATTGTTACTAAGGCAGTGGCAAAAATTGGGAAATATTCCAAACCACAAAAAACATGAAAAGTAAAATTGCGACTTTGTAGTTGTCATGTTTCTCGTAAAAAGAAGTCCAAGCACTGATTGTCTTTATAAAAGTTTGTGCAACTGAGCCTATATATTTCTGAAACTGTTATTGTGAGGTACTTAATTTGATCTATATTCACTCTTACTTTAGTTAAAGAAGAAACTCTCCGACATCATGGCTCCAAAACCTGCTTCTGTGACCTCAATGACTACCGCATTACCCAGCAATATGACATCAATACATCCTAGTGAGCCTCCCAGTGCCTGCTCCTTTCATGCTGTGTCACCCGAAGATGCTCAAGAGTTAGCAATGATAATGGAGTCCATTGCATGGCCTGAAACACCACCTTTACTATCTAACCTTTCTCTGGAGAACACCAGTGATCCAGCCCACAGTACTTTTACAATTCTCCCACGGAATGGAGGAGGAAGCTGGCAGATAGGGGATCAATTAGAGGTTTTGATAAAAATGTTTGACTTCAATGGTCGTCCTAAAAGGTCTGGTGGAGATGTCCTGTATGCTCGCCTTGCAAACCGAGCTCTTTATGCAGGTGTGGCGGGGAAAGTGTTTGATCATCGCAATGGTTCCTACACTGCTGTTTTCTCTTTACTCTGGGAAGGAACTGCACAGGTTCAGGTAAGACAGAAAAAAATTCTTAACAGGAGTTGAAATAACATGTCTCAGCTAAGGCCTCCTTTTCCACTGTTGTCAGTTGCATAAACTTTGTTTTAAAAAAACCTGTATGACTGAGAATCTTGACCAGCATATTGCATGAACATTTGTTTCTCCATAGAAAAGGCAGTTTACAACTTTGAATAAGGAATATGTCAAACTCATATGTAAAAAGTTGAATTTGGCTCTTTAATCCTAGACATAAACAGCAGATGTGAGTATGTCACGTATTATTTGTTTATTCAATACCAATCCGCATTTATTATGGCACAACACCCGAGAGCCACAGTTTTACTCATTGGGATCAAATGGGAGCATATGGTGCAGTAGTGGACTCTGCTCTGAGTGGAAGGGCAGTCAAAATTACTTCAATAGTGCATCAACAACTAATCCAGGGCCCTTTTTCAGAAAGCGTTGGAATCCTACCCTGAGTAGTTAGAAGATACTCAGAGTACTTCTACCTCTCCCTATTTTATTAAAGCAAATTTAATAAGCATTATTCATTTGGAAAAGGTACAACACCTAACTGCACTCTAATCACTGCATCATGACAAAAATTTCTGTATATATAGTGATTGCACTCAATCCTCAACAGGTTCTTCCAGAAAAGGACTCACCATTACCATCAATTCCTTGTGTAGATCTTAGCTAAAAACTAGGAAATACTCAGTTGTACTTCAAACAATAAACAAACTGTGACTGGGCATTTTGTTTGAGTAATTTGTTGTAAAATATTTGCTCTGGGTTATATTTTTCTTGCTTTCTAAAGCAGATAAACCATAGTATGCAGGAAATTACCCCAGAATTTAATCTGGATTGCCACAAACCCTGCTTAGTGAAATGGGGCCGAGACAGTCACAGGATAACCCTAGAACATCTAAATAAAACACTGTTGGAGTCACTTGCCTCAAGCTGAGTGTTCAAACTGTAAAAGCAAGACAGACTAGACTGCTAGCCCAAGAAGCCAAAATGACTATCAAATAAAAAGTAAAAGTCAGTGGCAGTTTTGCACGAAAATTTGTGGAGGGACTATGAAACTAAAAAGATATTTCAAATACAGTTAGAATTACCCTGCAGTAAATGATAATAAACAGTCTGTGTTATAATTAACTTTCTTTTAATAACCACACAATGTGGTTTTGACCAACTTTGATTTGATTGTTCACTGAAGCCATCTAGTCCCTATTGGGGAGAAATTTTTGGCTTCATGTTATTTTGAAGTATGCTACACCCCCTAACGAGTATGCCTGGATAGCTAATCTTACTGGTAATATCTCAGTTTAGAAATGAAAGGGTGCTAATCATAGACAGTTGGACTGTTAATTTTAGGAGATGGACCCTTTTTGATCTCCTCTGGGTCTTGTAGGAAGAGTCCTAGAACTCTTAGTTTGCTGGTGTAAAATGTCCCTCTACAAGTTTTTACTTTAATTTTATCATTGATGCCAAATAGCAAACATGGTTTTATTTTATTCTTATTTGTATTTTAAAGGTAACACTGGTTCACCCCAGTGAAGCAGTTACTTTGTTGGAAAAAGTGACCAGAGAGGAGCCTGGCAGAGCATATTCTCTAAGTGTCTTTCGCTCAGGCTCTGTCACAGAAACTGTTAGATGCAATGTGTGCCTTGAAGGTCCCAAACAGAAGCTGTGCAACTACACTGACCTCCACACTGGTGAGCCCTGGTTTTGCTACAAGCCAGAGAAACTGAACTGTGATATGAGGGTCACCCATTCCAGAGGAGGATTCACACAAATAAAACAACCTATGGAAGATCAGCTCTTACAATTGTAAGTACAATATTGATTCTATACTCAAAGTCAGGTGATTGACAGGGTCATTCTAACAGCTTTATTTTCTTGCTCTGAAGCCTTTCTCTAAAGATTTTTCTCAGAAATGTCTGAGTAGATTTTCCCACTCATCCTACCTGCAAATATGCAAAAAATAGCAACAACCCATGATGTTCCCATCTCCAAAGTTTTGATGTTTTTGAGGTGATGAGCAGTGCATTTCATCAACGTGTTGGGTGTTATGGCATCCAAAGATGCCACAACACCCAACACTGTGTGTTATGGCATCTTTGGACACAGTACTTTCTCAGTATTTCAAAAGGCTGTCCAAATGTCCTGGAGCAAACTTAAAATAAGCTTAAACAATCTTTTTTTTTTAGAAATTGAGTCGTAAGTGTTGAGTGTGCATAGAGGCTGCTGAATGTTGTACTCATTGTTTTCTTTGAAAAAACATTTACCTGCTAATTAATGTATTTCTGAGGGACTCTGCAAGTGGTCCTTGGCTCTTGAAAAACTCTTCTGACAATTTCTTTAACCTCTCTGTCAGAAATCTTGCAAGGAGCACCTGCATGGTGTTCAATAACACCGGGTACCTTTGCCCCAGCAATCATAGTCTTACCACTACATGACATGACAAAGACAAAAGCTTCATTATGACATGTTGATGTCAAATATTTCCTTATCCATGACAGTCTATCATGTATTTGCTCTGCTTTGCCATAGAGGTGTCAACATGAAAGTCTCCATTTCAGCATCGGGGCCTGCCAGCATAGACATTTTACCAAAACCAAAAGGTAAAACTCTGCATGATCATACGGCCATAAGCTATATTTTGTGGTTTTAACTCTTGAATTTTAATGTCCACAACTTCGGTGGCTGCTGTGAAAAGAGAGACCTGGTAACCAACTACGAATTGCAGAATTTGTTGTGATCAGTGTTGTTTTTGTCAGCCATCTTAGATTTAGTCTAAGTTTTCGTCTTCAGGACAAAAAAAACTAAGGCCGTTTCTCTCTCTCAGTACGGACTCGTGTCCTCGCCAAGTATGTTCTTGAGAAGAACACAGGAAAGTCTGGACTTGGTTAGAACAGGAGCACGAAGCATAAATATGGGTCATTTGTAACAGAAACGTACTCGTGACGTCACCACATGCTCGGCTAGTCTGGAGCTGCATTTTACCTCCTGTTATTAATAGTCTCTAGATAGTGATAAATTATTACTATTATAATTTAGTGGGGGAATAATAATGAACACAGTCAGATAAACACAATTCAAATGAACATTTTGCCAAATAAAAGCAAAATCGTCATAACAGCCAGTGGTACTTCACACATGGCTATATTGAACAACAGAAAAGAAAACGTTTAACTTTCAATGGAGCACACTATTGAAAGCATCTGCCGCAGTGCATGCTGGGACAGCTGTCAATCTCAAGAACGGACAGGTCTGCTTTGATGCATACTCGGTAAAAAGAGAGGGGCGAGAACAACATCCGGGGAATTTTGTCTGTTCTCGGCCTTCTTTTCTTGTGAATTGGAACAGTACTAGGGCTGAGGTTGATGACGTTTCACGAGTGCACAAGCACTTCAGAACACACAAGTACAAATATTGAGAAACGGCTTAAAGACTAAATCTAAGATTTTTATGAATTAATTCCCTACTTTATAAAAAAAGTGTTGAAAAAATAAATAAAAAAGCTGTGTGATATATATCATAAAAGTAATATATATATACAGAGGTCAAGTACAAATACTTTGTTACTGTACTTAAGTACACTTTTTAGGTATGTATACTTTACTCCATTACTTATTTTTTTCCCTACCTCTGACTTCTTCTCATTGCATTTTCATATAAGTGTCTGTACTTATTCCATTCCTTACGTTTTTAAAACAAATGTTACTCGTTACTCTTGGCTTCGGTTTAATGTTTCTAAATATTTATTTCACGCCATGTGCGCCATCCAATGCAGATCATTGGCTCCATCCACATCTATTGGAAACTAGTGTTACTGGATGAGTCATATAACGCAAACACTCATTGGTTAGATAAAGGAAATCATCAGAAGCAAGCAGGCGTTCTTCAAACTGCAAACATGAATTATCTATGCAATGCTACAATGTAGGATTCAGAAAAAGATTTTGAAATGTCTGAAAGGTCGGACACAGGCGAGAGCGTATCGGGAGATGGAGACCAACAAGACCTCCCTCATCCTTGGTAGTCGAAAAACTAAGCTTTCAATTTATATAGTGGCATCTGGCTGTTTTTATGTCTTATATCTTTATGTTACATTCAGATAAAAATTCCTAAATATAATTTTATGTACAGTTTATTAATATAAGTGTACAATGGTACATTTTGGAAATCTTTTGAAAAAAACACTTTGTTATACACAGAAATATTCATACCATGGAAATGAACACTTTCATTTGACCTAAATCATTTTTATTCTAAAAAAATAAAAAGTTGTATTTTGGCACACCAAAATCACAGGTCCGCCTGCCTAGTGTCTACTAAAACCTTTGTTGAAAAAAATATGCTTCAACCAATTCAGTCCAAATTAAAAATTTGTATAATTTTGGAGCTACACTTGATTTAATCAGATATGGAATTAGAGGCAGAAATTGCTCCTAAAACCCTCTAGGCTCAAAGGGTGAGGTTTTTAATTTGTGCATGCCCTATTGAGTGATCCAAAAGCTCTGGCAAACTATCATGTGAACTCTCACTCCATTGATTTGTTGGGAATAAACAAATCAATGGAGTGAGAGTTCACATGATAGAGCTGAGGTTACTCAGGTGAAAACCTGCAAACATTGATACTCGCAAATTGCCACCATTTAAAGAAACAACGTCATACTCCCAACATGCAATGCCGAAAGAAAGAAAAAAAAGGAAGAAAATGAATTGATTTTCTGTGGTTACCTTCCAGGTGGAGCCAATGAAAACTTAAAGACTACTCCTGCTGGTTATTACTACCAGGGTGTGTGGCGAGCACTGGACGGCACGACAGTCCATCAGTTTAACAACGCTACAGCAATAAGCCAATGTTTGAAAGGGAAGATGGTCCACCTGTATGGGGATTCCACCGTCAGGCAATGGTTTGAATATTTAATTGCAAATACACCAGGTAACTGCCCAATAAAGATGCCCATCAGCAGTTTAAACTGGTTTAAGTTGCAGTCTAATTTTCTCTTTTCAGATCTCCAGAAGTTTGACCTGAAAAGTCCACCAAGAGCAGGACCCTATATGGCCTTGGATTATAAACGCAACATCTTAGTGACATACCGCTGCCATGGCACTCCTATCTTTTTCACTCCCATGTCAGTCAGTGAGACACGTTATATTACCAGTGAATTGAGAGGTGTGGTTGGAGGCACCAACACTGTTATAATCATTGCCGTCTGGGCACACTTCAGCACTTTCCCTGTTGAAGTGTACATCCGGAGATTACTGAACATAAGGAGGGCAGTGGAGCTATTGTTGAGCAGAGCTCCAGGTACACTGGTCATCATTAGGACTGGTAATCCCAAAACGCTGAAAGCTTCTGAGGTACGTATCGGCAGCGACTGGTATTGCTTACAGCGTGATAAGATCCTCAGAGCAATATTCAAAGGGGTGAAAGTACGACTGGTAGATGCCTGGGAGATGTGCTTGGCCCATCACCTGCCACACAGCCTCCACCCACAGCCTCCCATAATAAAGAATATGATAGATGTGGTTTTGTCCCACATATGTTCCCCTGGTGGGGATTCTAAACCTGAAAAGTCAAAAGAAAAAAATAAACAAAAGAATAAGTCTACAACCACATAATAAAGCAGCCATCTGGTTAAACTCTACTTATCAATGTTTCTTTGATACTCATTTATTTATTTTGCACCTATTGGTTTGCTTAAACTAGATTCATTGGTTTTCCCTGTTGTTGCTTGTGTATGTTCCTTGACTCCCCCATCTCCTGTATTGGCTAGTTGGTGTCTTTATTTACCGCATTATGTTCTTTGTTATGATGGATAAGTGGATATTGGATAATACCTATATTTTGACCTCACTTGCTTTTGGGTTAATTCTAGCACCATTTACAATCACTTGGTCTTGTGTGTATTCTTACAGAGGATTTTCCTTTTATTTAAGTAAAGTATTTTTTGTAAAATGCTAACTCTGTGAATCATTGTTTTTATACATATATGGGGACATTTTACTGACTTGATGGAAAGGGTTTTTATTGAAGTACATTTTTATTTATTTATATGTTTATTTTTATATTTATATAATTTATCTATATGATGGTTAGGGCAAACACAAAAGATGCACCTCAATTATGAAAAGTTGCTTCAAACAACAAAAAATCCTTTAATATTATCATGAACAAAACATTTTCCATATAATTTTCCAATAAAAATTGAAGGAAGGATCATAA
>NW_015150553.1:80574-82455 GCF_000732505.1 Cyprinodon variegatus | reverse complement strand
CGTGTGGTTCTACAGTGAGGAAAATAAGTATTTGAACACCCTGCCATTTTACAAGTTCTCCCACTTAGAAATCATCGAGGGGTCCGAAATTGCTATTGTAGGTGCATGTTTGCTGTGGGAGACATAATCCAAAAAAAAAAAATAAAAAATTTTGCTAGAATTCTCCCCCTCAAAGTCCATTTATGATCCTAAATTTGATGCACCTGTTTTAGGTCGTTAGCTGCATAAAGACACCTTTTCACCCGTTCCAATCAATAGGAATCAAACTAATAACATGGCCAAGACCAAAGAGCTGTCTAAAGCAGTGTTGTTGTTGACAGCCATCTTAAATTAGTCTTCAGGACGAAAACTTTTATAGGTCTTAATCACTTTTTAGTCATTACGGTGTGTGTGTTTTTTTTTTGGTCGTTTTTAATTGACTAAAAGTTAGGTTTTAGTCTAGTTTTAGTCAGTTTTATGTTGCAAAAAAGTGAACCTTTACAATTTCGAATAACAACCAGATTCTTTACCAGACTGCCAGCTCTTGCCTAGATACAATTGCTGAGTATAGAATGCTGCCGTGCAGTTCATCATTGCTGTTTGGCAGAAAACTTTGATTTATAGTATTCAAATAAACTTTTTTTTTTAATAATGCTCTATTTATAAAAAAAAAAAAGTGTCTCACAAAAGTTGTTAGAATAGCAAATCTAGCTGAACACATCATGTTGGTTAAAATAGCAGACAGACAAGCTACCAAACTGTACAATAAAGAAATGGTTTTAGACGTATAAAGTTTCCATCCTAAAGCAAACACTTCCTGATATACTATGAATTATGCATTACACACAGATCAATAAAATTCATTCATTCATTGCTCCAAAAAAGCAAATAATAAAAGCATTCTTCTTTGGGAAGTTTGGCTTTATTTCTGAGAATTTACCCCTCGGTTACTGCTGCTCAGGGTTCAAACGAGATTTAAATTCACCAGGTTTTGATATAAAAAATAAATAAATTGCCTTGTAATGCCATTGCAATCCAGACCTAAATTGAATGAATATGGTAACTAAAATGTTGAAATATTTAAAGGAAACAGAGAAAATGTTTTAATGACAATAGAAGGAAACATTTACATCGTATTTAAATAGATGGAAACGAGAACAATGAGAGAGAAATATTCAAAGTTCTATGTACCTTTTCACCTGGCTCTTTATCCAAAAACAAATAGAATTCAATGAAATATTTTATATGTACCGGTATATAATTTAGGGATTCCTTTTGGTAGACATTAAAAAATGTTTAGTATCACCTCTTGTGAGCTGGAAAAATTAAAATCCTGATAGTTAGACAAAGGGTTTTTTTACGCTTGGCAGAGGATGATCAGCCAGATCACTGAGAATTTTATGCTAAGAGTATTAGAGTAGATTAGATCGCTCTTGGTTTTTTATTTTTCTTGCTCTAAATGTACAGTATGTTACTCAAGGAATACAAAAAAAAAGGGCCCTTGGCTGGTCCCATACAAATCCTTTTTAGACATCAATATTTGT
The DNA here is from genome assembly GCF_000732505.1 of Cyprinodon variegatus. Classification (NCBI taxonomy): domain Eukaryota; kingdom Metazoa; phylum Chordata; class Actinopteri; order Cyprinodontiformes; family Cyprinodontidae; genus Cyprinodon; species Cyprinodon variegatus. The sequence continues at coordinate 80,932 of NW_015150553.1, read as the reverse complement.
ACTAAAATATATTTTATGTCATGATTTTTCGACAATAAGATCTAAAGAGAAGCACCATCTCCCCGTAATTCAGTGAAAGGGTGGAGTCAGAGTAAAAAAATGGTCACTCCAGTGGCTGGAAGTTGGAGGGAAGTGGGCTGCCATTCAGCTGGCGTTTGACTGGGAAGGGCTATTGTATATTTAGATCTACCTTAACCTGAAGGTAATTTCTAAACTCCACTTCAGGTGTCAGTGGGTAAATAAATTTGTATTTTTCTCAATAGATGCCCAATCTGGGGCATGTTTAGTCTAAAGAGTCAATGTTCCTAAAACATTTTGTAAAAAGTGAAGGTAGCAAGAGATAGGAAAGGTATGTTGG
>NW_015150553.1:62820-77851 GCF_000732505.1 Cyprinodon variegatus | reverse complement strand
AGGAAACCGGGAACGGAAAACAGAACACGACCCAGTGATGATATGCTTCCCCACTGGGGCTCCCGGTGTCCAGGCTACCGTCACTAGGTCAGGTTCGGTAGCTCACAGCTCGGTTCTGCTGCACTGTAGTCGAGCAAACTCCCAGACGATTTTGAAATTCACCCCAGACATTTTTTTAGGAATGAAAAATACCGCAGTAAGAGCAGCAAAACCTATATTTACCAAGCTATATTTGCTGTGATCAGTGGGTAAAAAGTAGTTTTAATGTTTTTAAGTGAGAAAGTCCACCTGAAAACATCATCTGTGCAGTCAGTTCATCAAGATTATGATCCTTCCTTCAATTTTTATTGGAAAATTATATGGAAAATGTTTTTTTCTTGATAATATCAAATGGTTTTTTGTTATATGAAGCAACTTTTCATAATTGAGCAGAGCAGCAAAAACGAGCGTGCTGCTTCATTTTTGATGCTTGTATAAGTTAAGTTCTGATGTGCGGCTGTGGTGGCTGTTTTGCCGGCAGATTTCGGCATTCTAAGTTAATTTAGGCATTAATAAACTGTTTCAGAGGAGTGATCATAGCGCTCTGCATCATCAGTGCTGCCTGTCTCCATGCCAACAGCTGCTCCTGATGCACTAGAAGCACTGAATACAGCATGTGCTTTCATGTGTTTTAAAGGCCTGTTTTTGAGGGGTTTGAAGGGATAGGCATGGTTGTAGTTCAAAAATATAGCTTGCTGGAGAAATGTGGAAAAAATAGTAACAATTTACTTTTGCTAATGGTTAGGTTTAAGGCTAAGGTCTCAATTGGGTTAGGGTTAGGGTAAGGTATGCACTGGTAATGGTTAGGTTTAGGGTTAGGTTTAGAGTTAGGGCATACAAAGGGTTGAGTGAAAATCAATGAAAATCAATGGGAATCAACACATGGTCCTCACCACATATAGCAAAATGTGTGTGTGTGTGTGTGTTTAACTGTCTAGCCATCATGGTCCTCACCATAGTGGGGACCATTTTTCCAATTTCACCATCAAATAAAGGACCAGTTGTTGCAAAGGGAGGACATTTTGCTGGTTCTCACAATTTACTTTTACTAATGGTTAGGTTTAGGGCTAAGGTGTCAGTTGGGTTACGGTAAGGGTGAGGTATGCATTGGTAATGGTTATGTTTAGGGCATAGAAAGGGTTGAAAATTACTGAAAATCAATGGAAGTCAACAGGAGTCAACACATGATCCTCTCTACATATAGCAGAACCAGTGGCGTAGCCAGAAAAGAAATGCTAGTTGTTCCCAAGAAAATACAGTTTTTCCTTTTTTTAAATGTATTAATTCAAAAATAATACACTAACCATGTATTTTAATAGAACAAATGCAATCGCTGGTAAACAAAATGCGGCACAGTGCCCATAGAAGGACACATCATAGCGTGAGTGCGTGTACTCATGGAGCCATACTGTTATTATTATTAACTTCAAAATAATACATTAACCGTTTATTTTAATAGAACAAATGCAACCCCTACTACACATTAAGTGACACGGTGCCCAGAGAAGACCAGCACATCGTGCATGTTACACATATTAGGCATGGTTAACAAACCCATTTAACCAGTATCTGAACAAAACCACTGTTGGGTTAAGAGCGTAACCTATTTGCTGCTATATTTGCACTGCAACTGAATTCACAGGGCAAGGCGGCATGGCTTGGCTTTGAATGCATCAATTATCTCATCAGTCCAATTCCTCAGCGAGCTAACTTTCAAGCATAAGCAGTGAGATGCTATTCAGTCTGTCTGTGATCATAAGTGTTCTGATCTTCGACTTAACAACCAAGAACAGACGTTCAGCAGTGCAACTTGTGAGTGGAAGTGTTGCCAATACACGTAGTAAGCTGTTAATTCTTGAAACACATCTTTATTACATGAATCTAACACTTCCATAATGGACAATAATCGCAGTCCTCCGTCCATTTTCTTTTTGACCAACTGCTAAAACACATTCAGCTCGGATGTGTCAATCTAAATGCCATAATGCCCACTTGCCTCACGCAGTGCGTCCAGCTGGAAACGTGCACCTGACGCAGGCACGTGGGAAGCAGCGGCCTTCAAGATTCCATACGAGTCATGTCAGCTACCTGCAAAGGATCATATTCTACAGTGAGTACAAATCCATTCACTCCTGAGCGGTGCGCACCCACTGTAAACGTTACGTGGGTGCTGCCTTCAGCAAGCCTTGAAGGCAGCTTTCTCTTCCGTGCGCCTGGTCCTGAACGCATTCTGTTTGCTGGAGCACCCTCTCAAATTCACCACCTGCTCTTTTGAAAGTAGCAAGTGTTTCTTTGAATGCCTCAATCATGTAGATACAATCAGTCACTGACAGAGATGGTGACTGTGCGCTTATGGTTGCAAAATCACTTGCACTGACAATCTTAGAGAATGGAACGAGAAGAAAGATTAATCTTTTGGTCTGTAGATGTTGCAGTACAGATTTGGCTTCTATTCTAGTCTGACCTGACCCCTCTGCAAACTTGCTCAGTGTCTCCAATATCACGTAGTACAACTTCAAAACACGGTTCACAGACTGTGATTTTGAACTCCATGGTATGTCTATGGCGTGCGTAAGCTCCAGACTGGGTGTGGCTGGGTGAAGTTCTTGTTGCATTTGTAGTACACACTCTGAGCTAAGCCACACAAAGATGCATTTCTGGAAGATCAGTTTGTCAGAGTTCAGTGTGCAGTATCGATGTTCTGTTAGACACCCGGACCATTCTGGATTATTTTTACCCTGCTGCTGCTTCCATCTGCGATCATGCAGAATGAGTACCATTGCAAGGGAGGTGGGCTGCATGATCAAACAGGACGCAACAAAACGGCTGATACTGCTTAGCAGATTATAGCACAATGATGCATTTTAAATGTCTGACTACTCCCTAATTTTTATGTAGTCTCATTTCGTTGACTAAAACTCACACCCATAACTTTCAAGTTTTCGTCAACAAAGATCTCGTTATAGTGAAGAAAAAAAGGAAATTCAACAAAATACATTTGTCATCCTGATGGTTGATGAAAACAACACTGGAAAGGAGGCACAATCAGAAGCCATTCTATGGCACTGATAACTGCTAATAACAACCATTTATTCGGACGATAACATGCAAAGTTACTTCAAACCGCCATTTAGTATTTTAATGCATAATATAACAGAATCAAGCTGAGGAGGAAGCCCATGACATGATGAACAGGTCCTATCTATTAGAACAATGTTTTTCAGAGTTCATTTTCACCTGCTGCCAGGTCATCAAATAGCATTCAAGAAATAAACCAGTAATGTTCATTCATAGCAGATGCTGTGAAACCAAAAACTCACGAGTTCCCAACCTTAGGCTAGATGAATTTAGTTGTGGATTTGAATATGAATTTTTTTAAACCTACTTCTTGAAACAGACCCTAGCCCTCTGATCTAATCATTTTTTTTCTTTATTAATATCACACAATGTGCTCAGTTCATTTTGATTCTACGTTAGCAATACTGGTTACATCGTCACTCTGGACATGCACAGCAGTTGTTGTTTTTTTTTTGCATGGCGCCTCATGTGTTTGTTTAAATGTCCTTTGAACCCAACTCTCTTCCCACACAGGTCGCAAAAGAAAAGGTGTGATTCCTGTGTGGATCACCATGTGTGCGTTTAAACTTCCTTTATCGTAAAATCTCTTCTCACATACATCACAAAAGAAAGGTTTGTGTCCTGTGTGGGTCAACATACGTCTCTTTAAATTTCCTTTATTGGAATATCTCTTGCCACATAGTTCACAACCGAAAGGTCTGTCTCCTGTATGGACCCCCATGTGTGATTTTAATCTTGATTTGTCTCTAAATTTCTGCCCACATAGGTCACAAAGGACAGATTTGTCTTTGTGGATCAAAATGTGGGTTTTTAACTGTTGTGTTGTGCGAAATTTATGTCCACATATGTCACAAGAGAAAGGTTTTTCTCCCGTATGGATCCTCATGTGAAATTTTAAACGAGTTTTATCACTACATCTATGCCCACATTGGTCACAAGCGAAAGGTTTCTCTCCTGTGTGGATCATCATGTGCATCTTTAAATGCACCGGCTGCTTAAAACTCTGCCCACATATGTCACAACAGAAAGGTCTTTCTCCTGTGTGGATCCTCCTGTGTGTTTTTAAAACGCATGGACATCTAAATCTCTTTCCACACAGGTCACAACAGAAAGGTTTTTCTTCAGTGTGGACCACCATGTGTCTTTTTAAAGTTACTTTGTTTTTAAAGCTCTTTCCACATAGGTCACAACAGAGAGGTATGTTTTCTGTGCGGATGCTTGAAGAACACATTTCCGAGGGTACCATGTCTTTCTGAAGATTTTGATCTAATTGTTGAGAGAACTCAGAGGAGCCAGAAAATCTCTTGGCAAGGTTTCCATGTGACTTGTGAGCTTTGGGCTTTTTCCGGGGAAAACCCCGGTCCTTTCTTTTCATTCTAGATGCTAATAGGTTTTTTGGCCCAAACATGGATTGATTCACATCTTCAGTCCCTGAGGAAATGGACCTATCTACATGATCTCGTATGCTCATGGATTCTTCGCCATCATTCTCATCTGGAGTCTCTCTGCCTGTGATGTGGTCTTGACAAAGTTGTTGGACCACAGAGGAACGTTTATCAATTTTACTCTTTATCGGAGTAGCAGTTTTTGGAAACTTCAAGGTATAAATCTCTTCGGAACTGAGCTGATCTCCCCCCAGGCTGGTGCAGATTTCCTCCTGTTCCTCTTTTATGTGGACAGCCTCTGGGTCAGGCTTCTTAGTATAATGTCTGTGGTCTTCAGGAGGTTCTCCTTGAATCATCTGCTGAACACCTGCAGCAAACATTGAAACACAAATTTAATATAAGAAAGTATTTAGTCCTCATCCTGGACTGACTCACTTTTAAACAAAAATAGGTAGGTTCCATGATTACACCTAATTCTCTGGTTTAATTAATACTTTTATATTTTGTACTTCAAAAAATTTTTTTTTATTAAAATAAAAAATTGCAACATTGCCTCTGGACTCGCCCAGGACAGACTCCATTGTATTTTAACCAGTATTCTTTTGTGTTTATTCTATACATTGAATGATTTATCACTCAGGCTGGATTCACCCTTCCCTCAGTAACACTTGAATGAATACAGGCAGATTTATTTTGTTTGCTATTAATAATTCTGCTAATAGCCATAATCTAAACTACTCAACTTGTGGAGACAGCTGGATTTAAACAGCCGAACCCTGCTGAGTAAGCAAATTACAGTTATAATCAATCAGCTGATAATAATGAATTGGTTTTACACTCGATTTGAATGACCTATTAGTTAACTATAAATTTCAGTTCTAGTTATTTAATATATTCATTATCTTCTGGCGAAGTTGATCAACACCATTGTATATACAATGTTCACATCTTCATACTTTGGACTGTGTGCTGACATTTGGCATTGCTTGTAAAGTTATAACAATGCTTCTTTACAGCCCTGTCTTTTTGGACCACTTCTTAGTAACATTCCCCCGAAAGACGGCTTCTCTTCAGCAGATCAGTATCAGCAAAATGCATTAATTAATTGGAAAGAATATGAAATAAATAATGCAGAGGGCATTTGTATGGCCTGCTTTAGACAATGCAGCACCTCTTGCAAAAAAAAAAAAAAAACATTTATAAATAGGAAGCTGGCTGCCTGGTTCAGTTAAGACCTGCATACTTTGAAGCACAATACAAGAAAACTGGAGAGAACATGGCACTCTACATTTCTACAGGAATCCTACCTAATCTGTAGAAACAGTCCACTGCTGTATAAAATTACCCTCAGTAAAACCAAAGCAGCATATTTCATTTCATCAACAGAGAATAAGAATAACCCTAGATCCCTGATGAACCATCCATTCCCTTAGAAGTAATTACTTTATGCAATTTTTTATAAAAGATATATAAATACTAAAAACAAGATCATTGGCACCCCTCTTAATATGCGTGGTTCATCGTTTGGAGTTGAGCCAACTTTAGACAGTAGGCAAAGTTGATTGGCTAATGTTTTGCAGGCACCACCAAGACCAGAGTTTATTGATCTTTATTTATTTATTTATTTATTTATTTATTTATTTATTTATTTATATTTTTTTTTGGATGGGTGGGTAGGGAACCTTAAAGTAGGAATGCCATCCATAAATTAAAAAATCCTTTTAAATACCTTTAATGTGGTCTTGATAATGGTGTTGGACCACAAATTGATGTTATTGATGTCATCTTCGCTCTTGATGCGAGTAACAGGTTTTAAAAACATTTTGGCGTCTTTCTCCTCTATGGAACTGAGCTGATCTCCCCCCAGGCTGGTGCAGATTTCCTCATGTTCCTCCTTTATATGTACGGCCTCTGGGTCAGGCTTCTTAGTATAATGTTTGTGGTCTTCAGGAGGTTTGTCTTGAATCATCTGCTTAACATCTGCTGCAAACAATGAAAAACATATTTAATATAGGAAAGTATTTAAGCCTCAACCTAGACTGACTCACTTTTAAATAAAACCCGGTAGGTTTTATTACACCCAATTCTTTGGTTTAATTACTACTTTTCTATTTTGCATTTCAGAAAAAAAATTTGATCAAAATAAAACAATTTGAACTTCAATTTTTTTTCACTTAAAAAAAAAAAAGAAAGAAAAACATTCTCTTCAATACTTTTTTATTCATAGGGTATTTTTTGTTTTGCATTTGCACAGTTTTTTCTTTGATTGAATGTATTTCATCCATCCATCCATCCATTATCTTACACGCTTGTCCCAATTGGGGTCGCGAGGGGTGCTGGTGCCTATCTCCAGCAGTCAATGGGCGAGAGGCGGGGTACACCCTGGATAGGTTGCCAGTCCATTGAATGTATTTATTTTGTTTTTTTTTTCGATTGAAACAACTTTTTGGGAACTGAATAAATAACACACAAATGTCCTACCAATGTATGGCCCAAACACTAAATAGATCCCTTCAACCAAAGAGAACATTTTCAATAATGAAAAAAAGTGTTCAAATGCAAGTCTCAAATATTTTATTTGCATTCAAAAAATATTTTCTATGATAGAAAACGTTTATATTTTCATTGAAATTACTTTTATTTATTTTGTTGTTTGTTTGTTTGAAGCAACTTATTTTTTGATTGGATAATAAAGACACAAATGTCCTACCCATTATATGGTCCAATCAAAAAAACAATGTTACTTCAATTAAAAAAAGTTGCTTTAAACAAAAAAGACTTGACTTTTATCAAATAAAACATTTAAAATAAAAGAAAAGCAGTGGTCAAATGTATTTTTTTAAGTCTCAAATATATTTTTGCATTTAAATATTTTTTTCTTTGATTAAAAAGTTTGTTGTTCATTGAAGTCAAGGTTTTTTTAATTGAAAATATATTTTTTGATAGAAGCAATTTTTTTTTTGATAGAATAATAAAGAAACAAATCTACCTTCATACTTTTCTATGCTTAAGGTTTAATTTTGATTCAAATGTCGGTTGATTTTAAGATTTTTAGACAATGCAGCCCTGAATAAAATACAAACAGGAAGCTGGCTGCCTGGTTCAATTAAGACCTGCATACTTAAAAGCAAAACAACAAAACTGGAGAAAATGCCACTCTACACATCTACAGGAATCCTACCTAATCTGGAGAAACAGTCCACTGCTGTATAAAATTACCCCTGGTAAGCAGCAAAGCAGCATAAACTAGACTGAGACATGGCCACAGGCCTGATGAACTGTCATTTCACTCAGCAGTTATCACTTAATGCAAATTTTTATTTTAAAAAATGTTAAAAACAAGATTATTTGCACCCCTTTTAATGTGTATGGTTCATTATTTGAAATACAACCAACTTTTGACAGTAGTGTATGGACCTGGAGTGTATGGGGGGAGGAGACCATAAGTGCAAGAATGGCTTCCATCAATTAAGTCATTTTAGATTAATCTGGACACTTAATTTCCTGAGAAAAACCCTTTTGAATACCTTTAATTTGGTCTTGATAAAGGTGTTGGACCACAGATTGATGTTTATCGTCTCCACTCTTTATGAGAGTAGCAGTTTTTGATAACTTTACGGCATTTCTTTCCTCTTTGGAATTGACCTGACCCCCCAGACTGGTGCAGACTTCCTGCTGTTCCTCCTTTATGTGGACGGCCTCTGGGTCAGGCTTGATAGCGTAATGTCTGCGGTCTTTAGGAGCTTCTTCTTTAATCATCTGCTTAACATCTGCAGGGAATAGTGAAACACTTATTTAATGAGTCAAAGTATTTAAACCTCATTCTGGACAGACTCCATTTTAAATAAAATAATATAGGTTATTTGATTTCACCTAATCCTTACCAAGTAGACTCTAAGTCTAAACTCACTATTTAAGTTGCCAGGATTCCTAAACCAAAGGTCAGTGGACTTCTCGCCTAAACCTAATCAAACCAGGTACTTAGTAACACAATGTCAGTAAATCCCTAATGCTAAGATTATTAGACTATACTTCACCCTAACCCTAAAAATGAAAACTAAATAAGTAATGTTTTATTGAAATAAGTTAACTTTGTCATTTACATTTAAAATAACAAAAAATAATTGCATTGTCTTGTTTCAATGGCATATTATTCAATTATCCTATTTTAAGAGTGAAAATACTAATTTATATAATAAGAAGATTTGCCTATTGAATAAGGGTAAATCATCTTCATTTAAGAAATTTTCATTTATTTCTAGACAATTTCTGCAATGATTTAACGACCAATATCTGAGCCTTAAACCTAAACTATTAGACTATTCCGACCTCAGAGCTTAACCAACAATCTAGGCCGTTTCTGAACAGAGCCTAATATACAAGCCAGTTTTCTATTTGACTTTGCTATACCTTTCCAAACACCACATAATTTTAACTTTCACATCCTTTCCACATTCTTTACCATTCTTCCCTTGGAAGGGAGAGGAGGAGGTAAGAGTTTACATAAACCACACTGTGGGGCTGAATTCAAGCCCGATCAGGCAGTTTACCCTGGCTCTGCTTTCTTAAATTCACTTTTCTGACTATTTTTTCTCTTTATATATAGTCATGTATGACTCATAAACCTCGTTAAGCTATAGAACTAAGAGATTCCTACGAATGTTTGCCATTGATTCTCTGAAATTGCCTTAGTCATTTGACGGGCTGGGAGAGTCATCGAAAGAGTATTCCTTACCTTGACTATAATTCTACTGGAATTTCTCTGCCTTCAATGTTGTCTTGATAAAGCTGCTGGACCACAGACTGATGTTTATCATCTTCATTCTTTATGGGAGTAGCAGATTGTGGAAACTTTATGGCATCTTTCTCCTCTTTGGATATGAGCAGATTTCCCCTCAGACTGGCACAGACTTCGTCCTGTTCCTCCTTTATGTGGATGGCCTCTGGTTCAGGCTTCTTACTGTAGTATAATGTCTGTGGTCTTCAGGAGGTTCTTCTTTAATCATCTGCTTAACATCTGCAGGAAACATTGAAACACAGAATTTTAAAATGTGGAAGTATTTAGACCTTATCTTTAGACTTAGACAACTTTTATTGTAATTTTGGATACACAGCGTATACAAAATTCAATTTCGTTTTGTACAGTGTAGTAGCAGTTTTATTGTCTTATATCAGAAATCAGAATCAGAATATATCCTACAACATGGCCCTACACTTACTTAGCAACAAAACAGTACATCTTGAAGTTCAAGTATGAGTCTTAGCAATAATAAAGTCTCTAATGCTGTAGAATATAAATATCTGGCTGGCTTGCCAAACATGGAAGCAGTTGTACTGCGTTATGTAGTCCTGTTTCTGACCTTATGCCCACTTAGCAACACAGAGATTGCAACATGTAAACAGAGAGTCTACAAGCTGGGAGTCACGTACGAAACTTGGCAAAAACAGGGTTCTTACTGGCTCACTCGCACGCAATAGGGTCACAGGCCAAGAACTTCCAGGAAGTTCTTCAGAGCGTCCAGTCGTGCACGTGCATCCACACAGTGCAATGTAGAGCCTATAAAAGGCCGCCCACAATGGATTGAAGGTGGGGGAAAATTACAGATGTGAGGACATAGCGCTGAATGTATGAAGTGTTTAAGACAGCTGTATGAATTCGGTTTTGTAAATAAATGTTTTCCCCCCTCCGGGTGACAGAATGATGTCAATCGTCGGCCTTCTTTCTGTCATAAGAGAATTCTACCAATGAGCTTCCACACAGCCCTCATGACATTTTCATTTCTTAAAGTGCAGAAGTGATCAAATGTAAACAGTGCAGGAGAAAAAAAACATGGTGCAAAAAACCACATTAATATGGAAGTTATAATGCTCCTGGACTGACTCTAGGCTGCTTCTGGATTGAATGTTTGACTCAATTGACAAAATGTACAATTGTCAAGCTCATTCTCATCTACATAGTTGGGACTTTGTGCTGACATATGGCATTGATTGTAAAGATAAAACAATGCTTCCTCAGAACCATGTTCTATATAACCATTCCTTGGTAACTTTCAAACTTAATTTTATCGTATGTTCCTCCCCCAAAAGGTCTCATCTGAGCAGATCAGGTTTAGTTCTTCTTTGTGCATTGCTTCAGACAATGCAGCCCCTCTAATCAAGAAAACCTTTATAAATACAAAGTAGGCTCCTTAGTTTAATCTAGAGCTGCAGACTTTAAAACATAACACTAGGAATAATGGAGAGAAAATGATCCATCTCTATAAAAAAAACATCTACAAAAATCCTACCTAACCTCGAAAGACAGTCCACTGCTGTATAAAATGATCTGTGGCTAAATAAAATCAGCTTATTTCCCTTTTTGTACAAAGAAGAATATTAACCCTAGATATTTGCTTACGGTAATACAGTTGCCAAACTCAGAGAGCCTATTTCATCAACTCTTAGGAATAATGACTTTATGCAATTCTTTGTAAAACTGGTCATATTACAAACAATTTCATTGGCATAGGCTTTGGGGAGTGCATTACAATGGTTTAAATCTTGTATGACAGATTTCAGTTTGTTCATGTTAATGATCAATCAACCTCAACCTCCAGTGTTTCCAATGGAGCACCACAGGAATCAGTGCTATGGCCAATTCTCTTTACTTTATACATGCTCCCAGTTAGAAGAATTATTAAATAGCATGGGATTAACTTCCACCGTTATGCTGATGACGCCCACCTTTATTTGTCCGTAAATCCTGATAAAACTAAACTACATAATAAGCCTTGGGCGATAAACCAGATTTTTCACTATAATAACCGGTGACAATTTTGCCATGTTGGTAAAAGAAAAAAAAAAAAGCTTAATGCTGTAGTTTTTCCTTTGTGCGAGGGTGCTGGTACGTATTTCGATTTGTCAGTGTGTGTGTTATCACGTGACTCCGCCCACACAATCAGACGGGGCGCAAACAAAGAATGGTGGATGAGCCCAGTGAGGAAGTGGCTAAAGCAGCCGTAGGCGAAACAATATCTGTTAATCCTGTCGTGTTAGTTTCCAAAGAAAAATTGGACGTCTGTAATTAGGAAATATTTTGGGTTCCACAAAGAGGATGCTTTTTTTCTCCTGTTTAGTGAGACATTATTTAAGGTTTAAACTTGATCGTTTACAATACTTTTAGAATTAATTGAAAGTAATATGTAATTTAATTTGATCAACAAAGATATGAAAAATGCCCAATTTATTGTGATATTGATTTGAATTCATATCGCCCAGCCCTATCCCATAAACCAGAGGTAAAAGATTAGCGGACCAGGATCTGGATTTGGACCCATCTGCTGGTTAAACCTGGTTTAAAACATTTATAAATTACTGCATGTTGTCCGACGACAGTGTCTAATTTCACTTGCGCCACTTCTCCTGTTAATACAGTAAAGCCCTCCAGAGTGTCCGGCACCAGGCTATATGTGATACAAATTAGCCAATGAGCTGCTGTCAGTCTGGATTGCTGCTGCTGCTGCTTTTAGACACAGCAGGCAAACCTGCAGCAAGCCGGGGGATGGAACAGAAGGAGAAGACGATGAAAAAAAAAGAGCAGAGAAAGTGTGGACTGCTGGAAGAACTGCGGTAAACTGGTGAAAGAAAAGTGAAATGGTGCTCAAAGATGACCCTGCACATTTTGAGTAAGTTTGGCTCAACCTGCTGCTGTGAAGCATGATTCTCCACCATGAACATAATTAAAAATATTTATCGATCCAGACTCTAAATAAGCACCTTGATATGTGCTTTAGAACGGCTTTGTCTCCATTTAAACCCAGGTTTAAAGCCTTGCAGGGCAGCATAAAGCCCACTGCTCTCATTAAGCCAGAAAAAAAACAAAAAATAAACAGTCAGTTCAGGTGTTTATGTGGATCAGGAAATTGTCTATATACCAAACTGAACTGTTGTTCTTTAGATTTTAAATACGAAAAAAAAATTCTATTTTGTTTTTATATTCTTTTATTTAGAAAGTCATTGTATAACATGGATGCATAAACACCTGCATTTTCCCTCTTTATGTGCACTATCTGAGAAACACTACCTTCATCGGATTTGGACCAGATAAAACGGTTCTAAAACATGACACTGGAGTGAAAAATCTACATGCTTCTTGTTCGAGCAGAGAAAATTTGAAAAGTTGCAATATTAATCTTTAACTTAATCCTCCAGCCCTAGTTTACCGACAATTATGAAAAACAACAGGGTTCCCAGGAAAGAGCTGGATTGGAAGAGAACAACTGGAACTGAAAGACCTGAGAACGTCCTTTGCTCTCTCTGCAGCATCAAAATCAGGTTTTGCTGGGCTTCCCTACCTCTCTATACTGTGCTGACATGGAGGGATACTAAACCTTTCACCTATCTGTGGCGTAGCTAGCAGTCATTCTGCTCAATGTTTCAGGATGCCAAGTTAACCCCCACTGCTCATCCCCACGCTCAGCCATAACTGGAGGTATTTGAATAAAGACCTGCTCACATGTTCAGAGCTGCTGCTTCATCCCTGGATTACAAAGCAGGACATAAATTCAACATTTATTTAAATTTTTTTCCTTTGAAACTGTTACACTAGAAGAATGACCTGATCATAAGTTTGAATCCTTTAATCGTCTCATAATCTGTGGGATTTGTGAATTCAGATGTCTACGAATTCAGACATTATTTTTCAAAGTCAGGTTAATGTGTGTTAAAATGTGTGTTTAAACAAAGTGAATAAGTTTATCGTTATAGTTTTATTCCAGATATGAATGACCCCACCACTATGATTAAAATTCATAGAGGAAAGCCTGCCAATCATGATAAATCAAATTAAATCAAGGAGTTTGGTTCTTTATGGAACCTACCAGGCAGATCCTGTGGTTTCTCATCTTGGTCCAGAACTCCAGACGCATCTCCAGCAGAGTTTAACAACAAGCTGACCTTTCCTGTGAAAACAAAAGACAAGGAAACAAACACCTATTTATGGTAAAGTGATATTGTTGCCTGCATAAAATGCAGCAGCAGAGGGCGCTATCAGATACTGTGATTGTGTGAATGTTGTGTTTTCTCACCAGGATTGACAGTGATGTTGCTTTTGGAGTCAAATGTCTCCACCAGGCGCCTGATGATGCCGTTCAGGTTTATTTCTGGATCAGCAATGAAGAGAACTGAAAGTAAAATAAAAGTTCAAAGAATGGTGAGTTTTCCAGTGGCTTGGTAGGAATGATGATTAAGAATAAGCAGCAGCTGTTAACTTACCAGGTTTATCATGAGTTAAATGTCCTCCCTGTTCCACCTCTGAGAAAAGCAGAGGTATGGGAATAATTTAGGGAAGGAGCTGAATGCAAACACAGGCTCAGAGTCTCAGAGAAGCAGAAATCATAAGTCAGAAAGCAGAGGGACTTTAAATGAGACAAAATAAAACACAGACATTTAAATTAGATAAACCCTTTTTTTTATCATTTCTGCAGCCAGTCCAGTTCTACATGCTGACAGAAATAAACTTTTTTTTTTCTGTGCTGATTGTAAACATTTTAGCTCTGGGGTTTTAAAGGGACAGAAATAAATAAATGAAGCATAAAAAAAATAATAATACAAAAAAATCACTAATGACCCATTGATGAATTAATTGGTTTAGGTTCCTTGAATATTATGTGTAAACTATAATATAATGGAAAATAAATTAATTAAACAAGGATACTATTTTACTCAGAACCCTGATAAACAATTTTATTGTATCCACAGTATTAACGACTGATTTAACAATCATAATAACAAAGAAAATAAGTTGATATCAGAAAGGCAAGGCAAGGCAAATTTATTTTTATAGCACAATTCTGTACAAAGACAATGCAAGGTGCTTTACATGATTAAAATATAGGGAGAGAAAAAACAGAATCAAAGCAAGTAGGGGAAAAAATAAATAAATAAATAAAATAAAAGGTGGAGGACAATGAGATAAACTTAATCTGTTTTGTTTCAGCTTCTTTTTTATAGTTAATCAAATCATTAAAATAATTTCATTAATATCCTGTTTTTGCTTAACAATCATTCCATTCCAGTATATTTATGCATTAAATGTCTCAAATCAGTAAATTCCTTATAATATATGTTAGAAATAGAGTCTTTCTCTGTTAGCTTCTTTAGCTTCCATGTCCATTTTCTTTGGCTGCCTGATGATCAATAAAACATGAACTTACGGTAAATATGCGTCAGATTCCGGGTGGAAGTAATTACGGTAGTTTGAAACAGAGATCTATAGTTGATGTTTAGTGTAAAGACCGTCCAGCTGAAAGTCCAAAACATCCAACTTTTCAAAAAACAACAAACTTCACCACGTGTTTTCTCTGTGTTTAAGGAAGAACTTTCCCTATCAGTGGCCCAATCTGTAGGTACCTGCAGTGGTCAGATCTGCTCGGGTCCTGCCCCTTCGTATGACGTCATCATATAGCGACACCACTCGGACAATCTTTTCTTTAGGGATGGTCATTGCATGGCGCGTGTTTTGAAGCTGCTTGTGGAGAAATGTCCTGGGC
>NW_015150553.1:58184-61467 GCF_000732505.1 Cyprinodon variegatus | reverse complement strand
ATTTATTTATTTATTTATTTATTTATTTTTTTAATTCAACAAATGCACAGTTTACATGAATACATGAACATTCCTCTCCATTGTGAAAATAATACACTGTGCAGTATCAAACACTGCTGGTGTTTTAACATAAAACAAAAATGAAGATTTACATCATCACATTTTGCCAGGGAAAGTAAAAATTAATAAAAAGATATTAAATAGTTTACACACATTTACAGTTTTTGTTGCCTTTTTATTAAGAGAGTACTTAATCGTGTTGCAAACTTACATTTATGAATTTAAAATTTTGCCAAGAGAATAATCAAATACGTGCACCCGGACATTTTCTTCAGTCGTGATCGCACAACTCTTTACAGGAGCTCTTGACAGTGCATCAGCGACAACGAGGTGTTTGCCTTGTGTGTAGATGAGTACAAAGTCATACCTCTGCATCCTCATCATCATGCGCAGTATCCGTGGTGACATTTCATTCCGGTTCGTTTTTATTATTGCAACGAGTGGACGATGATCAGTCTCAACCGTGAAGGTGGGTAGGCCGTATACGTAGCTGTGAAACTTTTCAAGGCCAAACACTAATCCGAGACACTCTTTCTCAATTTGGGCATATCTGCACTCAGTCTCTGTCATAGACCTAGATGCATATGCCACAGGTCTCCAGAGCTCACCTTCAGCTTGTAGTAGTACTGCACCGATTCCATTTTTCGAAGCATCTGTAGACACCTTGATTCTTTTGATTGGGTCAAAGAATGTCAGCACAGGTGTGGCAGTAAGTGCCTCTTTGAGCTTTTACCACTCGGGCTCATGTTTGACTGTCCAATCGAAGTTGCTTTCTTTGTAGAGAAGCTTACGCAGGTTAGTTGTTTTTGCTGAGAGATTGGGTATGAATTTCCAGATGAAATTTATCATTCCCATGATGCGTAGGACACCTGGTTTGTCTATGGGTCTTGGCATGTTCAGTATGGCGTTGATCTTTTCTTCATCTGGCTGTATGCCCTGAGCTGAGAGCTTGTCTCCGAGGAACACAATCTCTTTAGCAGCAAACTGGCATTTGTTTTTGTTGAGCTTTAATCCATTCTTCTGTATTTGCTCTAGAACATTGGTCAGTCTCTGATTGTGCTGCTGGATTGTGGATCCCCATACAATGATGTCATCTACATAGGCTCTTACTCCATCCAGGCCTTCGATGATGTGCTCGATTGCCCTATGAAAGATTTCAGAGGCAGATATTATTCCAAAGGGGAGCCTCTGAAAACAGTATCGTCCAAAGGGTGTATTAAACGTACACATCTTGGTACTGCTCTCATCCAACCTCAGTTGCCAAAAACCTTGTGACGCATCAAGTTTGGAGAAGTATTTGGCGCCTGGCATCTCACTGGTGATCTCCTCTCGCTTGGGTATTTGATAGTGTTCACGCTTGATGTTTTCATTGAGGTCTTTTGGATCCATGCATATCTTCAGCTCTCCATTTTTTTTTCACGCAGACCATTGAATTAACCCACTCTGTTGGTTCTTCGATCTTCTTTATCACACCAAGGGCCGTCATCCGCTCCAGCTCTCTCTCCAAGCTGACTCTGAGTGCCAGTGGAACTCTTCTTGCGGCATGAACAATTGGCTGTGCGTTGTCTTTCAACTGAATACTGTATGTGAATGGCAGCATACCAAAACCTTTGAACACGTCGGAGAAGTTCTGCACGATCGTATCAGCAGAGTCAGGTGAGTCAATTATGCTGGTATTGATTCGATACACTCTTTTCACGAGCTCCAGGCTTTCACAAGCTTTGTCTCCTAGCAGTGAATCGAGTCCTTCAGGAACAACTGAGAATAGCAGGTGATGCACTTTATCCTTTACTGTTACTTTCAGCTTACATGTGCCTAAACACTCAATGTTCTTTCCATTATAGTCTTTCAGTGCGAGTGTTTTCTTTTGTATTTTTGGTTTTTCTCTCATTGCCTTCACATCTGACTTGCTGATCAAGTTTGCTTTTGCACCTGTATCTAGCTTCAGTGTAATTACAGTCCCATTAATTTGCAGTGGTGCTCTCCATTTGTCTGATTTAACAGCGTTTATCTGTGCTTTTGGTTCATCTTCACAGTTCACCATGGAAATCAATCTAATTCCGTATCTTCCACGACATTCACCGATTTTCCTCTCTTTTTCCCTTTTCGTTTTGAAAAACATTGTTTGGCAAAGTGATTTTTGTCCTGGCAGTTGCTGCATTGCTTGCCGAAAGCAGGGCATTCTCTGGGCTTATGCTGTGTGCCGCACCGTTTGCACTGAAACTGTCCCATTTTGTCCACTATAATTTCCTTGACGTGCATTGCGGTGCTTAAATATGGCGCCGACATCTGCCGATCCACTCATATTTGCATTGCTAAGTGCTGCTTCACTGAACGTCTGTACATGCTTCTTGCTAAGCTCACTAGCTTGACCAATCTTCACAGCTTCGCATAGCGTTAGTTCAGTCACCCTTAGCAGTCTTTCCCTAACCTTCGTATCCTCAATTCCAGACACGATCTGATCCCTTATCATTGAGTCTGTGAGAGTGCCGAAATTACATGACTGTGCTTTTATTTTCAGGTCCGTAACGAAGTTGTCAAAAGTTTCTCCTGGCTGCTGCAGCCTCGAACGGAAAACATATCTCTTGTATGTCTCGTTTTTCTTAGGAGATCAGTGAGCTTCAAACTTGGCTATCACAGTGTCATACTTTGATCGGTCTTCTCCCTCCTCATATACAAAGGTATTGTACACCTCGATGGCTTGTGGCCCAGCTACAGTTAGCAGTAAAGCTACCTTTCTCGAGTCCGGTTTGTTGTCCAGCCCCATTGCCTAGATGTACAGCCGAAACTGCTGCTGAAATCATATGACGATTGTTCAATTTTATTAACAGCTCTCTTTATATTCCCTACTGCATGCAAGACATTCCTTCCTCTTAGTGTTGATTTAATGCATTCATCTAGATTTAAGAATATATAATTAATCATAGTGTTAAACAGTACAGGACGAATTACATTCCCTTGAGTAGTGCCATTTTCTACTGTAAAATGTCTGGAATATTCATCCCCAACTTTTACTCTTATATTCCTATCTGCAAAGAAACTTTTTATCCAGTTAGACATTCTTCCACCTATTCCCATATTTTTCAACTTACTCAATAAACGTTTCCTCCACACTGAGTCAAACACTTTTTCTATGTCAAAGAATGCTGCTATTATCTAGGGTGACAAAACGTCCGTATTTCCCGGGACATATCCGTATTTCACGTCCTGTCCCGGGCGTCCC
>NW_015150553.1:54848-56839 GCF_000732505.1 Cyprinodon variegatus | reverse complement strand
AAAATTTTCATTCATCAGGGTCATTCCAAAAAAAGAAAATGAAACAATCCACTGGACTCTGGTTCCAAGTATGAAGACGTTTCGCTCCCCATCCAGGAAGTTTTTTCAATTCAAATGTCAGGAATAGTGTTGAGTTCGAGGTTTTAATCTCTTGGGGCTGAGTATCCAATATCTTTTATAACAGTTTTTATTTCATTAATGCTTATATCTTTATCTAATATGGAAACCAATCTATCTTTCTTTTTGTAAATATCTCTAAATACTTTGAGTTTTTGTTCTTTTTTTTTTCCTATTTATATGCTCCCCACTATGCACTGCAGCAAATGCTTCACCCAGAACATCTGCCTTATTTTTATTTAACACCACTATTTCTTGACCGCTAACCAGTGCTGGAATTATTACTTGACTTCTCTTCCCAACCATCTTCTTAAACATTGACCAAACATTTAGTATTTTAATTTCTGCTCCTATGGAGGAACAGTAATTTATACATGTTTCTTTCTTAGTCTTTTTAATTGTCTTATTAGCCTCTGCCCTTTTCTTCTTATATTTAATAAGATTGTCTGCTGACATATTTTTCTGTAGAGTTTTGCTTGCTTTATTTCAATCTTTAATCATTCTACTACAACTCTCATTCCACCATGGCACACTTTTTGCCAATTGTTGCTTTTGAAATACTAAGTTCTGCAGCATTTAGTATACTGTACTATACAGTATGCTCCGTTACCTGATTAGTGCAATCATCAACATTTCCTTTTAATGTCACTAAATCACTTGTCTGATCACATACCTTTTTAAAAAATGCCATTTGGCTTTATTGAAGCACAATTTTGTTATTTGATTTCAAAGATTATATCTTGTCCATATAACTTATCTTTAATGGTTGTGCTAAGTGGAAAATGATCACTTCCTATTGTGGATTCTCCCCTCACACTCCACTCACAAGAACTAACGATCAAACTAGATACTAAAGTTAAATCAAGGCATGACAAAGTACCTTTATATTTGTCAGTTCTTGTTCCCTGTCTGTTTTTAAGGAACACCAGTGTCCTTTCATCCTTAATTTCTTCAATTATTTTACTATGTACTGGCTGTATGTGCATTGACGTCACCACACTAAATTTCTCTTCATGTTATTGATCCTGAATTTTTTTTTTTTTTTTAAACCTCACCTTCTATATCTTTACATGGACTATTATAAGTGAGAATTCTAATATTTCCAATATTTTCTAAGTTAAACATTTCTACATTGACACATTCATACTCTCCATGCACATGATTTCCTTTTTATTCCAGTCCATCTTTAATCAATGTTGCACAGCCTCCTCTATTATTGTTGTTACTTATATCCCTTCTATCACTTCTGACTGAACTATAACCATGAATTTTTAAATCTAAAGATGGTCTTAACCAAGTATCCTGAATACATATAACACCTGGAGCTGTTTCTACTTCATTTGCATTTTATTTTCAATTCTTGACCATTTACTAAGAGACTTCTAGCATTTCTCTGAAGGTTATGAATTTGATCTGCTTGGACCTCTTTCTTGTCAAGAAACCATCCTGTTGATTCTACAATCATTTTAATTTGATTACTTTTCTTCTTCATTTGCACTGTAATATTAATTATGTGAGAAAATAAATGCCACATAGTTATCTATTTGACATCAAAGGTATCTACATTTGCGCTTACATGCATTATGTTCATCTGTCGAACTGACAAAGGTTTGCTTTTGTTTACATTGTGAGGTATTATTTTTCTGACTTAAATCTCCTTGATTTGTTTCTGTAGTTCCCAGGTCATTTGTACTTACTTTTCTAACTTTTCTTACTGTTACTATGTAACATTCTCTGTTGTTTTTATTATTTATGCTTGTCTTGCTTCCCTCTGTACTATGCATCCACCATATGCTGCACTATGTTCTCCTCCACAGTTATAACATTTTACTTTGGCATGTCACACTTTCCATATTCATGTGAATCTCCACATC
>NW_015150553.1:36674-54541 GCF_000732505.1 Cyprinodon variegatus | reverse complement strand
CTGGAGAGGTGGCGAAACGTCTTCAAATCTTGGAAACCAAGTCCAGTGGATATTTTTTTGAATTTTTACGGAATTTCCATATTCATGTGAATCTCCACATCTTGCACTCCTTATTTTCCCTTTGCACTCCTTTGCCACATGTCCCATTCTTTGACAAAAAAAAAAAACCTTATTGGATTGGGAATGTATTCTCTTATCCTGAAGTTTATGTAGCCAATCTGCACAGATTCTGGAACAACATCTTCAAACTGCAATATTATTGCCATGATGTCTTTAACAACTCCATCTCTTTTGTGTTTAATCCTTGTTGCATCAATAACTTTTCCTCCTTTAATTTCTTATTTGACATAACCCACTGTCATGTCAAGTGGGACTCCTGTAATTATTCCTCTTAATCTAGCAGCTGTGCCAGGAATGTATGCTTTGATTCTTTCACCTACAAGAGTTGTCATTTTGAGAATCTGCTCTTGTTGTTTTTTGTTTACAGCATAAATTAATATTGCTTTAGCTATTCAATAATAATTGGATCATCAAAAAGAAAGATATGAACATTGACAAGGAGCCATCACTGCACTGAAAAAGATAAAGAATATAAGATGTAAGGTAATTAAGAATAACATTCGGACAGAAAAGCATAGTCTTTTAGCATTGGTGGTAGACATTTTATTTAATGATAAAGTAACTATATTTATTTTCATTTTTAAATGCTATGATTGGTGAGTGGAGGATCAAATAGTACAAACATACTAATATATATATATATAGTCTGGCTTTTTCTTTCAACATTTGAATTTAATTTTGAGATATGATTGTTGCTTTTGTTTCTAACAGAGCACTACATCCTCCATCTGCAGGTTTACTGGTGCTTCCTACAATTTCTAAAAGTAGAATGATCTTTTATTTATCAGGCTCCTCTCCTGTGGAACCAAGTATCAGTTTTAGTCCATGAGGCAGACAACCTGTCTACTTTTAAGTATAGGCTTAAAACTTTCCTTTTTGACAAAGCTTATAGATAGAGTGGCTCAGGTTATCTTGTGCCATCTGTGTAGTTATGCTGCTATAGGCTTAGACTGCTGGAGGACAAAGGGACCCCTTTTTTTTACAATTGTGCTTCATGCTATCTCTATTCTCCCACGCTGCAGAATTGGTTAGTTCAATCTCCAATGCCATGCTCTCTCTGCATTTTGTCATAGTAGCTTCATCTGGTCTGCTCCTGTTCAGCTGTGACACCATCCTGGGTGAAATATCAGCTGTGCTGCTGCCATCAACACCTTTGTTTATAGATGTTCGAGGTTGGCCTGTTTTTCAGTATAGTCCTGTTTCTCTGACTGTGACTTGCTGGATGTGCTCTCTTCGTCCTCTGACGTGGGGGCTGGCTCTGAGCTCGTCTGGTGGTTAGCTTACAAGACACAGCGGATGCTGCCAATGTGTTCCAGATGCTGAAGCCAAGAAGAATGCAGAACTGGCAGGAGGTCAGATCCAAGCAGATGAAGGAAGGCAGGATAATCCACAGGGTGAAGTCAGTAGGCAGATCTAGGTTCTGTCCACAAGAAGAATCCAGCAGATATCCACAGACAGGTCAGGCAAACACACCAGACAAGGGCAGACAGGCTCAAAGGTACAAATACAAAATGGGTCAGGGTCAGACAAACAGAACACTATAAGTAATGCTTGTTTACTCTCTACACTAAAGACTCTAATAATCTGGCACTGATGGCTGGAACCAAGGAGTTTAGAAGCAGGAGCAGGTGGATCAGGAGAGCAGTAATAAGGAGAAGGGCAGAGTTAGACATGTGAATGAAAAGAGCAATCAAGCCAGCCAGCAGCCGCATAATCACGTGAACAAACAGATGCATAACAGATCATGAAAGGTGCAATTCGCAGTAACATCAGAATTTAAATTTTTTGATCTAGTCTTTGTCAGGATAGATGAGTTTGTATGAAACTCCCTTCACCTTTTTCGTGAGCGGAAAGTGATTAGGCAACAGCCAAGTGTGTTTCCAGGACCCATCAGTCACAACGCAGTTCCAGTATGGTACAGCAGCAGGAGTAGATACGAGTTCTCTCTAAAAGAGGGATCTGATTGATTTCTTGTTATTATGAAGAGATCAGGTGAGACATATTTTGCCAACAGGAGAGTCCATGGAAGTCAGACAAGGAGATGAAGACTTGAGTCTTGGCCTCTGTCTGGATAACATGCAAATCCCAGTTGAAATAGCAACAATAACCTTTGCGTATTCCCCAGAAGAAATAGAGAGGTTGAATTTAGAGTTAAACCATTCATAATTCCATAAAATGCAGTGTTGTCGAACAATTGATCAACCAGAATAATTTAATGACTGAACCATGAATCCAAAAACAATGTTCTTTTCCTGTACTGGGTGTCCTTATCGTTTCAAATGAAATATTGGTGAGGTAAAAAGTTGTGCTTTTAAATAAGTGACCATGATAGAAAAGCCCAGCAGTGAAAATAAGTTTGATAGGATGTTTTTGTACATCAAAATTACAAGCCAATAAAAAGATGAAACCCCCAAGTTTAGAAAAAAATGAGATGAGGGATAGTATTTCATATAGAAGTCTGAGATGCAAAAAACTGTCAGATCCAATTTAAAAGTGGTATATAAGGCAGAGAAAGACAAGCAGTTAAGTCCTCAATTTTCATGAGTTACTTAAAATAGATTTGCAAATGTAATGGGTTCTATTCTTCCAAACAAAGTTAAAGAGCAATCTGTCAATTTCTCTTTCAGTGCTTTTATCAAGATCTAAAGCCTGAGCCACACAAGTGAGCCAAGATATGCCTTTAGTCTTGCTTAGTAAAATAAAAAAAAATTAAAAGGATCAAAATTTTATGAGCTTCGAATTTTTTGTTGATTTGTTATGGTTATACCTAAATAAATAACCATATTGTTAACTGGAATGCCTTCAAATGATGTCTCAGTCCTTTAAATAATCTCTAACTGCTATAATATCACACTGTTTAAGATTCAAATGCAGACCAGAAGCTTTCAAGAAATTATTTATGACTTGGATCTCTACTTAAATTTGTTTCTTGTCCTTTAAGAACAGGGTAGTGTCATCAGCCAGTTGTGTTGAGGTAAGTTTTTTTTCAGCAACACCTTTAAGAGATTTAGTTCCGGTGCTGTAGGAGATGGCAGCCTCTCCAGTAGCTCTCCAGGTTTTAAGGCTGATATACACTCAGAAACCAGGTCGTCTGCGTATGTTTCGCAGTGAACGCAGATATGCCCCCGCCCCTTCCGCAGACTCTCTGGTGCACCTCTCTAAAAATGGAGGTACTCGCAGACAGTGCCGCAGAGAGGAGGCCTCTGATTGGTCAAATCTACATCCCCTCTACACTATGCGTATTTCCTGTTTGGTACCTTACCGGCTTGTTCTGTATGACCGCCATTTCGGAAAATGACTTGTGAAGTTGGACCAGATAGAAGAGCGAGGTGCACAAGAACGCTGGGACTCTTTTTCCACCGCTCTTTTTCGCTCCATTTTCCCTCTCGCCCCCACTTCCTCACCACCTCGGACGTATCTAGACCCACAGCTTGTTCGTGATTGCCCCTCTTTATGTGGAAAGCCTGCATGCTGAGCCGATGACAAGAGGGGAGGAGAAACAGCAAAGTGGTGAGGGGAGACTGATGAGTGCTACAGTTAGAGCATGGAGGTTAGAAATAAAAGTATCGATCTTGTTAAATGAACATTGTTCAAAGGCCACTGTAGTGCCCATTATCATCAGAACACTAGGGGTAGTAACCTCCACACTGGAGAAGTGGCTCCATTAGATACCTGGGGACACATCATCCATCTCAGTCCACTAGAGTACTAGGCAAAGCTATTGCAAATAAACCTCAACGCATAGGCCTCTGGTAGACTACCCAACCATGACATGTAGTGCCACCTACCCCGCCCAGGAGTATGGGTAGGTAAAAGAGTTGGAACATACTAGTTTTGAAAAAAACAATCAGAGCAGAACAAGAGGGAGTGTTTCTTGTTTCTTTGAAGTCTTGTCTGAAGTTCAGCTTTTGTAGACTATTTTGTGGGTAACAGGTACAGACAATAGAGGAAAGTATAGCAGTTTGAAATATTTAAAGATGATTCTATTTTTGCTTTCTGGCTTCAAGGAGGGAATGGTAGAAAAAGAAGTAGATTAGAAAGATAAGGATTGTAGAATCTCAAGTAGAGTTGGATTCCTACTGGTGACAGACAGATGAACCTTAACTGGCATTGGTTTTGAAAATATCACCTGTCTGCCACTCCCAGTGAGGAAAGAGAGATAGGGAGAAACCATCACACATCAGTCTGCACGCAACTCTGGATATGACAAATTGAAGAGGATGTTAACAACAAACTCAAAGGTAATCCAGAGAAAGCCCCAAAACATTATACTCAATTTTACACTGTCAGACTTAAAAACTTAAAACTTTTATTGCTTAATTGTGGTGAGATTGGAACAATTTGTTGTCAGATTGGTATGAATTTTTTCAAACTGTAATTTTGAAGTTTAAGTAGATCTGGCAACCTTTATTTTTATATGAGATAAAAAATGCTGGTGCTAAAATATCATGCAGTGATAGAACTTACTCTGTTTTTAAATGTGTTACTTTAAGAAACAGATTAAACTAATTTATCTTAAAACATTTATATGTTTTTTTATGAATGTTGATAACAGAAACATATGTGTTTTGGTCTGTCAACTAGCATTTCTATACCTTTTAATGTTTTTATTGTGTAAGCACTTAAACTGTGTGCTAAAAAAAAAATGCACAAATTAAAGTGCCTTTGACTCATTTGCCTAAATTAAAATATTAAATTCATCTTTTCTTTTCATCTGATATAAAAAAAAAACCTTACTTGGTATATTTAGAGAATACTTATACAATATAGTGTAATAGTTGTGCCTCAAGCTAGAAATAAGCGTAGTCATTAAAACCATTAGAGCATTAGTCTTGGATAAAAGAAAAAATCTTTATTAATTTAACAATGCAAGTTCCGTGAGTTTTGTGTTGTCCTGGCAGCTCACCTCCCATCTGCAAATTTGTTATTTATACACTCAATGCAAATGCATGCATATACACTCACAATGCAAATATCCCTGATACTACCAGCCCCACTGCTGTAAATAATGGCTGAATAAATAATCAAGAGCCAATTTGAACTAATTTGAATATAGAATTGGCCGATATCATTAGGAAGATATCGGCTAATTCTATATTCAAATTAGTATACAGAGTAATTTAGTGTAACAATAAAATAAACACAGTGTCTGACACTGCTCTAAATAATGATGTCACATTTTTCATTAACATTTCTATCATTACATTCACACCAAAATCAGCTTCCAGTTTTAAAATTTGGTTTCAGTTATGAGATTCACTCTACGTTATCAACATTATTACTGTAATCCACTCTGTTCTCCTAAGTCTGGGAAACTATCTGTCTGTCTTTCCGTCCCTCCATCCATCTGAAAATTGGTTAAAAACAGGTGATCTGCATGCTCCTGCTTTATATGATGACATCCATATATGATATTGTTTGATTAGATTTTAGAAATCAGTAGAATCAGAAAATTGCCACTTATATTTACAATTCCTCTGCAATCTGTAATACAACGCCTCAACTGTATCTGATGTCTCTGTGTTATACAAAAGCATGCATCATTGAAAATCTGATTCAATAGACAGGTACATTTCATGTGTTTCAACCTGTGCAAGATCCATTTGTGGTGACCATGTCCTTGTGACACATCACTAAAGGCCGGGTCACATCGGCTGTGTACAACTTTTTCATTTCCGATCTGATTTTTTTCCATGTCACATTGACTGTGTACAGAGGCTCTGACTAGGCAGGGTGAGTAGATCTGCGCAGATGTTTTTTAACTTCTGTTCCTGTCCCACACAAATTGAAAAAAATTCCCTAAATGACATGAACAGATTATGAAATTAAAGGCATACTATGCAACATTTTTCAGTTAATTAATGTGTTCCATAACGTTTTGGATGATTAAATGAGTCATTTCAGGTCGAACAAAGGTTTTCTCGGCCGCCCTGGTGGTCTGTAGGGGAAATACCGTACTTGCAACTGCAGGAGCCCTCAGCCCGCACCCACAGGCTCAGAAGTCTTGTGCATCACGAGAGTCGGTCTTACTTTACGGCGAGAACTGCTACACGCCCCCAGTGAAAGGCATGCTCGTTGCTAGCGCAGTGGTGATATTTGTGCAGTCATCATGGCGGAACCAGCGAGAAAACAGCGAAATTTTCAAACTCGAAAATTGGAACAAAATAGTCACTTATGACATGGTGATTCGTTGCGTTCGCCTGTCTGCTAAACTCAAAACAACCGCGCCTGGCTTGACGGAGAAACCAGGAGAACAGCTGAGCATATTTACGACAGTGCACTTTTACTTTCGCCCTCTGGGGGGAGCCTCGCTGGAAAATCAACACCGGTTGCAAAGTATACCTTTAAATATTACAGATAACAATAAAAAAAAACAACTAACACACTTTATGAGTCTGTGCTGCATCTCTTTAACCAGAACAGATAGATAATTTCTATAGGCCTATGTTAAAATATAATGGGACTATGTTTAAAGAAAAGTAAAAATAGATACGGCAATAGATACAGTTGGACAATTTATATATTGGCTGAGGCAGTGAAAGGTGATTATAAAAGAGAGATCTGTGAAGTTTATCAAAGTTTTTCTTTTTTCATAAAGAGGGGAGAGTGATAAGCTGCCCTTACCTACACTGTCTCTCTTTCGTTATTTTGTTTTTTTTAGGTTCAAGGAGGATCACTACTTTACTATAGGGGTGTAAATCACATCCATCATGGCGATTCGATTCAGTATCGATTTCCTTACCCAATTATTCGATTATTTTCGATACTCAAGAATACACCACGATTCGATTTGATTCGATTATCGGTTAAATTTTTTTTAATTATTATTATTTTTTACAGGCTAAACGAAGTTTCAAGTTTGAAATAAATCAATGAAAGCTGTAATATCGTTATGCATTTTTTTTAGAAACAACAGCAAATAACAGAAATAACAAAATCATTGCAATGAGTTCAATGAAATACCTCGGCTCCAGAGTGTCTACGTCCCCGCCCCCTTGAGAGACGCTCCGCTGCTCCTCTCCCAAATTGTAGATGACCGCAAACAGTCCCGCAGAGGCCAGCTTGTTTTGTTTTTATGACTGAAATTGCGGAAAACAACTCATGAAGTTTGACCTGCTAGAAGAGTGAGGTGCGCGAGAACGCTGGGACCCTTTTTCCACCTGGATCTCCGCTCTTTTTGGCCCTCATGTCCCTCCGTCGTCGGACTAAACTCGCCCCCACTTCCTCGCCGCCTCGGCCGTATCTAGACCCACAGCGTGTAGCACAGACCACGCTTCAATATTGAGCATAATTTAAAAATGTCTGTGTCAAGCTTGCTGCAACACACTGCTGTAAGAGTATAACCAGGAAGCGAGGTAGGAGGGCAAAATAGGTTTAGCGCCACCGCAGCACGGGAGGAGAATTACGCCCAGGAACAAATGGATAAAAATAGACCGGAGGAAAATAAAAACATGAATCGATTATCTTGCGGACATGTCGATGCAACGGATCGTCAGCTTTTGGATCGATGCATCGATACAAAACGATTATTATTTACACCCCTACTTTACTATATCGGTTTTCTGTCCTGAAGTTTGTCTACACTTTTTCTTTATTTCAACTACAGTGATTAGCTGCACTTTCCTTTACTCTTCCTCATACTTTTAAAGAGGATCACCACATTATCCGTTTTCTCTCCTCCTGAACTCCTATTATGAGTATTTTTTTTAACTGTGTCATAGATTGTTTATGCTCGAGAATGACTTGCCTGCTATGTATATGCCGTGCTACGCCAAACCTCTTTTCCAGTGCCATATTTCCCCCAAAGCGGATGTTTTGTACTTTGTAACCGTGCCTCTCTAGCTGTCAGTCCCATTAAATTGCCTCTTAATTGCTGTATAGTCAGACTATACTAGATCTGCAGAATAGACCTGCAGCAAATTGTATCGGATGTGTTCAACCCTATTGACTCTCAATGAGCACTAGATGCCACAACCTCATCCGACATGATTTTCTGTTGGATCGGATACAAAATCAGATTCTGCGTGTTTAGGGCTTAACCCTATAGGGATGGACAAGTAAGTCCTCTATCACCATGGGCCAGGGCAAGAAAGGTATATCCACAGCACTGTTAGCCTGTGATGCCTCTGCAGCCTGGCATCTAGACAAAAGCTGTTGAGCAACCGCTAAAAAAAGAAGCATGAGCCCATTTTTCACTGCCACTCAAAAGTCTTGGGATTCTCAGAAGCACCAGGCTTTGCAAACATGCTCTTGGGTAAATTATTCTGTTTATTAAAAGGGTTTATTAATTGTGTATGTATGAGACTGCCCCGCTTGCTATATAGTCTGTTTGCTTCCAAATAGAACAAACCTGACTGTATTCTATGGTGACTGAGAGATTTTACTTTGTATTTTGATAACAATAATAATTGAAGTTTATTGATCTCACACTGGAAAAACTTACATTTGCATTTAAATTATCCCCTTGGGCAGCAGTGGACTGCCATCGTGCAGCGCCTGGGGAACAGAGTGAAGATAAGTTTATACTAGCTATGAATGGTGGCACCTAAAAAAAATAGACGAATAGACTTATTATGCCTCAATGAGGATGGAGCATATTCTAACATAGAAGGAAGTCTAAGAAGGAAGTCTAAAACATGGATTCTAAAATCTTTTGATGAAAGGACACAAATAGCCCAGAGGGAGGGTGTGGTGTCTGAGGAGATCTGAAAAGTGCTGATTGATGGCTGTATGGTATTGCTTTTTAAATCCTTTGAAGAGCATAGGTATGTAGCAGTGGGTGACGGTTTGAAAACTGAAACCTGATGCTACACAATGGTAGTGTCATGAAACGAGGACAAATGGACCCAGTATTCAAGGAGAGACAGTCAGTAGGCAAGTTCAAAGCGTTTATTAAATGAAGAACAAAACTAAAAGGGGAGCTGCTAGGATCTGTGGCATGCGGCAACTGCAGGTGGGGGGGCACCGCCCAATCTCAGACACTCTGTTAGTGGGAGAAACACAGGTAAGTGACCATGATCATCTCACAGAAGATGATTATCTGAGTTGGTCACTTACCTGGTTTAACAGTCCAGTCCAAGAATATCCCCAGTGGTGCAGTCCCAGAGGTCTTGCAGGAAGCCAAATCCTGGTCAGGGATTCAGAACAGACAGTACAGGCAGGATCCAGGCTTCCAGGCATCGTAGAGCTCCCAGGCAGGTTTAGAGTCCAACAGAGTCCGGAAGCGTGACCAGGCGGTCATGCACAGGAGCAGACATGATCAGATGCAGACGGGGAGGCTCATTGGAAGAGGGTAGCCGAGACAGGACGTGGAACCAGAACTTGATGCAGGACCTTTAAACTGGTCTCCACCTTGGAGCCAGGCTTACTTGGATAAAAACTGAACCTCCCCACATACAGAGCCAAGAACCCTAAGGACTCAGCAGGGGAGAAACAGTGGACAAGCAGGAGACGAGACAGACACAAAACCCCCCTTCCACTGGCCGCCAGGATCCAGGTCAAGAAGCTTGGAATCAACGTAATAGACAGGCTAACAGAAAAACAAATAATGATCTGGCCGCGAATGCTCAGGCTGAACAGAATATAAACCAAAGGAAACAGGTGAGAGGAATGAATTATAATTGAGGCAGGGAGAAAAAAATACAGGTGAAAGAAATAACCAATTAAGGGAGACCAAACAGGCCAGATCATGACAGGTAGAGCAACTTTTGAAAGCTTATCTTGATCTTTATGAAAATAATTAAACATAATCATTGAGTAACATGGTTTAGGAATAAGAAAATTTGTCAGGATAATTTTTGGAAAAATTTATGTTTTCATATCATGTCTAAAAAAGTATAGAAAGTTAGGGTTGTATTAAGATTACCCAAAATACATGCAGGCTTATAAAACATTTTCTCTATTATTATTTTCTCTATTATTTTTCTGCCTTTACCTTGTCTTGCAGAGTGAGATCCAGCCACTCCAGCCAAACAGAGGCCAATGTTTTAGAAGCCGTTGCCTTATGAAGTATGGCTTCATATTCCTTTTGTTGACCTTGTGTGTTTTATGCTTCACACTGTACAACTTGGATGTCAATAATCAGAGGAGCAGAGTATCAGCCATGGTGAGAATTATTCATTTTAAACTCTTAGCCCAATTTACACTACCCTTTTAAAACTGTGACGAGACCAGTCCGAGCACGGTAACCTAGATAACTGTTGAGTGTAAATGGCATGCAATACTGAACCGGCCCTTGCCAGACACAACTGAACTGCGCTAAACTAGATCTAGTTCAACAGTAGGGCTCGGTTCAGTTGAGGCTCGGTTCTCTGATAACAAAGAGCCTATGAGCAGACCGCGTCATCTCCTATTTACAGTCACCTTCCAGTAGTTGGTGGTAATGCACATCAATAAATTGCTTGCCAACTGCCACAAAGCAGAAAAACATTGCATTACAACATGACATTTTTGAAAATGGCTTTAAAAGGGCTTGGTTCGACCTGGGATGACGCAGAGACTGAGGCTATTATTGCAATTTGGAGGAAGCTATCCATGCGATATTGGACGGAACAAAACTTAAGCACAAAGAGTTCCTACTAGTGAGCAGTAATACCATAGATCATCACTAGGAGGCGAGGAACCATGTTAGCATGATGTGTAAAAGGTCGTAAGGAAGCGAGCTCGGCACGGTTAACTGATCCAAGCTCGCTCCAAACTCAGCATGGATCGGTTTTCAGAGGGTAGTGTTCATGTGTCATGGTTTTGGTATTGTTCAAGTTTTATCTCTGAGATTCATTGGTGTTATTTTGATTCTTGTGTTCTAGGTATTGGTGATTGTATTTGAGTTCTCAGATATTTCTTGTTTGCCCTCATGTGTCAGTCTCCTTCTCCCTAGCTCATTTCTTGCCTCTGTTCACGTCTGCTTCCACTCTGCTAATTAGCCGGGTCTTTGCTTCTCTCTTCCATTTATTCTTCTCCTGTTCAATCACTCTTTGCTGTTTTGTCATCATTTATTTGCCCCCTTTTTGGAAGTATTCCTGGTTCTCAGGTTTTGTGGATTTTGTGGATTTATGTTTTGGATTTTTGCTTCTGTTGAACTTTTGTTATTAAACCTTCAAGTAACCACCTCAAGCTCCTTTGTATGCATTTGGGTCCTGTCAAACCTCCACTCCATTACTCTGGGGCTTCTTCCATTCCATATACATTTATTGCAGAGTCTGTCACATTGACAGAAGTAGTGAACTGTCTGCAGAAGAAAATTAAATCTTTGGGCACATATCTTAATAACATTAACTCTACCCCTTAGACAAAAATATAAAGTAGAAAATTGTTCTAAGTCATATCTAAATGTGTTCAATAATGGTTCAAAGTTAGATTGAGAAGTATAAAAGAGAGTGGGAAAATAAAATTCCTAGATGTCTGATTCCGGATTTTGGCCATCTAAAATCAGCAGGCGTAAATGAATCTTTCAGCAATGGGAGGTTATAGGGACAGCCACTGACTTAGTCCATTCAACTGATGAACTATTATTAAAAGTGGGGATATAGATTGGCGTAATTGTGATAGCAGTGCCAAAGCATCATCAGCATATGATATAATTTTATGGATGCTCCCATAGATCTAATACCAGGAAACTAAGGGGCCTTGCTCATAGGCGCTGCAAAGGATTCCATCGCAACAGCAGAAAGCTGAGAGAGCAGCCCTGTCAAGTGCCTTTAAAGAGCTTGAGAGATTTTACTTTGTATTTTCCCCAGAGCAGGTGTGTTTTACTTTGCAAAAGTGTGTTTCTTTTCTGGTCAGACCCATGAAATTGCTGATTAGTCTGACAAAAATAGACCTGGGACATATACATTGATTAAAAGGAGGATCCTCTGAAAATAGAAGCCTGAGAAGGAAAAAAGGTAACATATTCTAAAGACTATTGATGGAAGGTGACAAATAGCTCAGACGGAGGGTGAGGTGACTGATGTGAGAAGTGCTGATTGATTGCAGTAGGTTCTTGCTTTTTAAAGCCTTTGAAAAGCATAGGTATGTGGCGGTAGGTGACAGTATGACAATTGAAACCTGATGCCACACAATGGTAGAGCTAAAGGTTTTGAGAAGTTATACTGTACTGTCAAGTACATACTGAACTTTATATAGTTCAGTATGTACTGTATAGGGTTTTGAGTCTAAGGGGCAAGACCAAGTTTAATATAGTTTTTTTCGGATAGAGAGCAAAAAACTGAAGTGATGGAATAGCCAGTTAACTATCAGGTCCAACCAGGGAGGAAGTGCAGAAGGTAGAGCATCGGCTGAGGGACACAGGCGGCGGAAGACCTGAAATTTGAGATGAGACATGTAGAAGAAGATCCTGTTCCTGTGAGCGAGTAAATTAGACCAAAAAGTGATATCAGGACAGCATCCTTTGTCTAGTGTGACAGGATCATGCAGAAAGGGAATGGAATAGGCGAGAGTGTTGAAAGACCGACTCTGGGGAATGATACCCATATGCAAGTTTATGTGATCCAGCACCAGAAAGAGCAGCTGACGCTTAGTAAGGACCAAGTAGGACAGGTGAGGCCCCGATTTCTCTCGGATATGGGCCAAATTATCACACCATGGATTCAGAGTCAAGGTCGTTGCCCAAAAACTCAAGCTGTTTTGCAGGACCTGTTGTTTTTTTTCTCTGCTCAAGGTACGGCAATCTGATCAAAGACCCCCTTGGAGCTTCAGAAGAGAGGGGGGATCTATGAGCAAGAAATCGTCAAGCAGGTACAGGGCCACAGACAGTTTTATTATATTAAGAAGAATCCAACACAGAGCTTTGGACACTTTATTAAATAAGTAGGAGCTAATTCAACAGCCAAATGTGAGATATACAGTAAAATAGAACAAACTGTTAGATTTAGCTCTCAGAGGGTGCCACTGGGAGGGGTGGACCGGCATGAGATTGAACATGTCCGGGATGTCGGCCGTGGCGAACCATGTACCTCGCCTGGTTGCTTTAATGAGCGAGATGGCATGGTTGCCAGAAAATGTTTGGAAAATGAAAGAGTTGATACTAGGGTGTTGACCTAGATGAGGGATGGAAAGGTATTTGCAGGTGGCCAAACCTAGGGGGATAACAAGGAATCAGAGGAGAGCTAAAAGGACCAATCATGTAGCCAACAGATACTTCCTTAAGAAGCAGACAGGTCACTACATCAGGCTCTGAAAGTGCTGACTTAAGATTGGAGCAGACAAAGGACAAGGCGAGGGGAGAAAAAGTACCCATGAAAAAGCCCTGAGAAATATGGTAGAGGAGGAAACCCATAAGGCAGTGATCGGGGTGATCAGAAAGGAGCAGGGCCAGAGCAACCACCGTGGAAATTTTGCAGGAGACCAATTCCTGGAGCCACAACTTTTTTTTGACAAGGGAGGTAGAGCTTGGGCAGGTCTACTTCAGATGGGCTTACTTTCACAGGCTGCATGTGTGGAAAAATAAATTTGGGAAATGTGCTGACAGACTCATCAAAGTTATTGAAAAAGGTTTCTAGAATCAAATACCTGAAAGGGTCTTATGTGACCGACCTGATCAAGGATACACAGGGATGGTCATGGGGGCCTGGCAGGAACAGAGTGGAACCGAATGGATGAACAGAGCGAGCTCTGGTGGCCTGCTGTACTGCACGCTGTGCAAGTGATGGCTTGGGTAAGCACAATAAGTAGCTCGGTGTCCAGGGCAAACCAGTCTAAATGCAGAACCCTAAACACTGAGGACTGACATCGCCTTGCATGAAAAACAACTTATTATAAAGATAGAATAGGTTTCAGCCGTGCTTAAATCGAGGTGACTGAGGTGACGTGTTGGTCGACTTCAGGCGAGGGGAAAATGAGAGAGACCAGATTAATGTATTGCCTGGAAGTTTTTTGAGTGAATTGGTATGTGGGCCCTGTCTGAAATGAAAGAGAGCAGAAGCATGAATGAGAATGAGGAGTCTGAGAGTGACAGAAGAAACCGAAAAAAAATCTGTCTCATCTGAGGATGGTCTGAGTTCAGCATCTGCGAGAGTGAACACACCGGGACATGACTGAGTCATGTGCTTTGAAGGAGTGGAAGCAGAAAGGCCAGGAGCTGTGATGGACAGAAGATGTGAAGAATGTGAGGCGATCCAGTGATTAAGCAAGGCCATGAAGGAGAGGAGTGGGGTGTCCGGTGGATGGGGGTTGGTATGGCTGCAGGCAAGGAGGCAATGGACTGAGCCGAGGTGGCCTTAGGCAAAGGAGGAATTGGACCGGAGGGAAGGCAGCCTCAGTAGCACTTGGCAGGGGGAGGCTGGTGTCTTTTTGGTGCACTTCCCAAGGAAGTGCACCAAAAGGAGGCTGTGAAGATAGATTCTCCCGATAGGGGAGAAGGGAAAGTGAGCTGAGCCACCTCAGAAGAGTCTAGGCCAGCACAAGGCGATATACTGCAGGCTTGTACTGTAGTAGAGGAGGATCAAACAGCCAGGTGAACGCTGGGGCAACTGGCTGAGTGGGGAAGGAATCTGGGCTCTAGTGGAAGCGGAGCGGAGATTAATTGTGTCACTCTTGTGACAGTCCATGCCCAGAGAACGAGGATGACTCCAGCGGGTCGGCTGACAAAACACAGAGGACGCTGCCAGAGAGTTCCAGATGATAAAGCATAGAAGGCAGCAGCACTGACAGGAGGTTGGATCAAAGCAGAGGAAGTAAGGCAGGATAATCCAGGTAGAAGTCAGTAGGCAGATCCAGGTTCAGTCAACAAGAAGAATCCGACAGATGTCCAAAGACAGGTCAGGCAAACAGATCAGAACAGGGACAGGCAGACTCAAAGGTCCAACAGCAAAACGGGTCAGGATCAGATAATCAGAACACAAACAGTTTCACTAGAAAATATTTCAACACGAAAGGCTCAAGAATAATGTGGCACTGATGACTGAGAGCAAGCAGCTTAAACTGCGGCAGGAGCAGGTGTATCAGATGAGCAGTAATGAGGAACCAGGCAGATTTAGACAGGTAATGAATTGAACATTTGGCCAGTCATCAGCACTAAGATCATAATAAAAAGAAATATTTGATTTGATTGTTTACTTTTTTTGTCATGCTCAATAGACATTATTCATATTGCACTGAATTTTAAAAGCAAACTCCCCATTTTGTTTTCGATGTTTTTTGCTGAGATTTTTTTTGTCTACAGATAGTAGGATTTAATTTTATTGGACGAGGTTAATTTGTATTTTGTATTGTGAGGTGATCACGAGAGGATATTTTGTACTTAAAGAAAATACTTAAAGAAAGAGATGGGTTTTGAAATATAGCATATCCTGCTGTAAATAATTGTATCTAAAATATTTTACATTTTGTTTATCTTTTCACAAATAGCGTAGCATTAATCAAACATATCATTAAAATACATAGTTTTATGTACACCAGTTTCACATTTTTCCAGAGACTCAGTAAGATTTAGTAACAGTTTTAAAATGAACAAGCCTTTATTTCAGTACAGGTTTTTCCATTTTTGGCTGATGATCTGTTTAAATCCCTGAGCTTCCCTGTGT
The DNA here is from genome assembly GCF_000732505.1 of Cyprinodon variegatus. NCBI lineage: Eukaryota > Metazoa > Chordata > Actinopteri > Cyprinodontiformes > Cyprinodontidae > Cyprinodon > Cyprinodon variegatus. The sequence continues at coordinate 38,900 of NW_015150553.1, read as the reverse complement.
TAATTGACTTTCTTACTAAGCTGTCCTGTCTCATCAACTGATCCACATTGCCTGTGATTTGCTTCTCTGGTTTCGTTTTTACAGTTTCTTTTTTGTATGGTTGATTTACTGCCTAAGCTTTATGTCCTGTTTCCTTAAGTTTTTCTGTAAAATGTGCTTCTCATTTCCTCCTAAATCCCTTAGCTCACAATGCAACTAAGATAGTATTATCTGTGATTTGTTCCTATACAAAACTCTTAAATCATGAGAGAGATCCCAATAATTGAATTAATTAGAATCTAATGCTGAAACTATGATTGAAGAACACTTGATTTGCTCAAATTCTACTCTCACCTCTAGATAATGAAGAAATTCAACACCACTTTGGCTTCAAAACCCACTGTTGAGACTCTGAAGACTACCATGGTTGCTTCCAACATGATGCCGACTCCTACTGATGAAGCTCTAATGCATCCCGATGAGCCTACCAAGTCTACTGGTGTCTGCTCCTATCATTCTGTATCCCCTGAAGATGCATTAGAGTTAAAAATGTTAAAGGAGTCCATCACCTGGCCTACAACACCATCTTTATTATCTAACTTGTCTCTAAATGACACCAGTGATCCAGCTCACAGCACTTTTACTATTCTACCGAGGAAAGGTGGAGGAAGTTGGCATTTAGGGGATCAGTTAGAGGTTCTGATAAATATTCATGACTTTCAAGATTATCCCAAGAAGTTTGGTGGAGATGTCCTATTGGCTCGGTTGCACAATCCTGCTCTTTCTGCAGGTGTAGTAGGAACAGTGCTTGATCATCACAATGGTTCCTACACTGCTGTTTTCTCTTTACTCTGGGAAGGAAGTGCACAAGTTGAGGTAAGAATAAATTGCAGTAATGTGTCTTAGCTAAGGCCTGCTTTTTCAGTGTTGCCAGTTGCATACATATTTGGTCTCTCTATAGAAAGTGCAATATACAGCTAAGATGAGTTACAACAGGAAAGTAGGCTTTCCAACCATAGTTATACTTCAACAATTTATGGGGAATTTCTATAATCAACAAACAACGACTGCCCTGTGAAAATCTATAAACTCCACTCCAGATTGCCACTGTCTTGATTTAATAATAGCTTAAGAATGATGTTATATATCATATTTTTCGTCAACAACTTATCAAAAGTCTCTTGGCCTTATCTTCAGATGGTTTGTTAAAGTAAGTGCAAACATGTTTATATATGCAGAAAGACAGCAGACATTGGGTCAAAATGCTTTTTTTTAAATATTTGGTTCTTCATCCATATACAGATCATATTCATAACCAAACTGCACAAATCCATCAGCAGAGGAAATATAAATGTACATTACCATGCAGCAGGCGATTTTTCAAACCTCTGTTTTAGTACTTCTGAAAGTCAAATGCAAAAATATTTGGACCATCAGAAAAAAACAATAGTAGAATATCATTCTTAAAAAGAAAACCTCTATGCAAGTATGCACTAAATAACGCAATCAGACAGCATACCATCTGTACACAGTAAATCCAAGACAAAAAAAATAGCATATTTATTGATAAAAAAAAAAGAAAAACAAAACACTCTGTGTTCCTCTTTTCAGTATAGGATGGGGGGGTGCAATTAGCAGAAAAAGACAACTTATATACGTCCAGTAGCAGTCTCTGTGCAATAATAGAAATAATAAACAAGTTTTACTTTTTGAGACGAAATAAAGAAATTAACATGAATTAAAATTAAGGTGTTTTTTTAACCCCCCATACGAAAAATCTTGCAAAGATGCTGGCACAGGTTGGATAGGTTACGGCTACATTTTGTATAAGTTATGAGCGTGCTGAATTAGCTGTAACACGTTGGCACACGTTGACATACAGAAAGTATATCAACGTGTCGGGAAATTTTGAGCATGCACAAAATTTCCCGACATATGCCAGCGTATGCTCATACGAGGGGCACAAGTTACAGGTAAGTTATCTGATCATTGACATACATTAAGTGTAAGTTATTCATAAGTCGTGGTGTCCAACTTATCCAAAACTTATGAGTAACTTGTGCATAACTTATGCATAACTTATCAAGAATTTAACTCCAACGCATATCAATGTATTTGACGTATTTTAGATGACCAGTGAATGTATTTATAACTTGCACCTATTGTATAGTAGTGTTTTGGTATAAAACAAGGGTGAGCAAGAAGGTGAGTGTGATGGATCCTCCCTGCGTTCACGCCCACGGCCAC
>NW_015150553.1:31807-36533 GCF_000732505.1 Cyprinodon variegatus | reverse complement strand
CCCTCAGAAGCTCTGATGTGCCTGAGGGGAGCAGCTTTAACTGATGCTTCGTAATAACGATGATATAATGCTTGTGTATCATTTCATGTGCATTACACTGGCGTGCATCATGCATAAGTTAGGCTGTCGTTGGACATAAGTTCTGGACTCTTTATGAATACTCTATGTATACGCACAAAGCTACATCAAAAGCTCACCATAAGCCAGCATTTTAGGAGATTCTGGGAAGTCAGGCATATGATTTCTAGATCGCCAAGGTGTGACAAGGCCCTTATATTCTAATTATATGACCAGCATCTGTATACATTGGGCACATTAACCAACATTAGAACGCATGTCAGGTGACAAGTTTTGATTGGACAATATTCTAAGATGCAAAATCATATTTCAATTGTCTTAATACATTTATTTTTTTGTTGTTGTTGTTGTTATTCCAAAAGGTGACCCTTGATCATCCCAGTGAGGCAGTCACGGTTTTGGAAAAACTGACACAAGAGCAGCCTGACAGAATTTACTTTAAAAGCACATTTCGCTCAGGCTCCACAACCGAAACTGTTAGTTGCAATGTGTGCCTTGAGGCTCCCAAACAGAAGCTGTGCAACTACACTGACATCTACACAGGGGAGCCCTGGTTCTGCTACAAACCAAAGAAATTGAGCTGTGCCAACAGAATCACCCATTCCAAAGGAGGTTTCAAAAAAAAAATAGAACCTAGTGAAGAGCTGCTCTTTCAAAAGTAAGTGTAATGTTAAGTGTATACTTTATACTTTGCAATAAAAAATTCACAATAGATTAAAATATTTTGAGATATGTAACTACAAAAACACTCCGACCGAGAGGGACCAGTCATAGGGCGCTGTCATATATGCAGTCCATACCAGAAGTCCTCATGGAAATGTAGTTACATTTTCAGAATTCTTAATCTTCTTTTGGTCGTCTTTTTTAACATTAGGTTGATTCATATATGTTATATATTTAATCAAATTTTTTTAATGCAATTGACCCCTGAGTGCTCTCTGTAGATAGACTCTATTCTGTATTTTTTTTTATTTAGCATCTTAATTTTTTTCCATTAAAGTTCTGATAAATACAAAGAAATCAAGACTGTGTTGATGCTAAGCCAACATCTGCTGTACCTAAAGTCAAGAAAAAAGCTTTTTATCCCTGGTGGTAACTAATGACTGCTTTAGTTATTTTCCCCTAAATATCCTCACATAGGATCAGACCACCAGTAAGATCAGTTAACAGGCATTGACGTAATCACTCTCTTTGAGTATGTCTGTCGGCAGAGCAGAAAGCAGCTGATGCAAAGCTACGAGGGGGAGGAATACCAAACAATACCAGTTGTTGGGATCGAAGCTGGTCAACACTTCTCTCAGAATTGATTCCTGTTGTTGCACATCTTCTCCCCCAGAGAAGATATAAACTTTCAACCACACAGCCAGGATACGTCCAAAGCCTGCTTCTGGGCCCTGCTTCGAGTGACAGACCCTACAGATCAACCAGCCTTGCTTCCCAACACATTGCATTTGTTCTGTGAGGGTGAAACAAGAAATGTCCTGATCTATTGTGCTTCAAGTTGCACATTGCCTCCTGGTCCTAGAGCCAGCAGCATCCCTCCTGATAGCATCTCCTGTGACTAGCTCTGTGATAAGAACCTGGACACTTGCTCCACCGGCACCAGCTTCTCTCTACTTTCTGACACTAGAATCCTTCTCAGGCTGTTTATGGCAAACAATCATGCTACACGCCTTAATCAGCTGCTTTCAAGGTCTATGATATTTAAGAGACTATACCACAATCATTTAATGATGATTAAAATATATATTTCAAACTCTCTCTGTGTGTCATGTACATTTGATGTTCTCAAACTGTCAAGGAATAAGATTTGAAAAAGAAAAATATGAAACAAAAAAGAAAAATCAGGAACTTCTGGTATGGACTGTTGTGGCAGCGCCGTGTGACTGCAACAAGGGATTTTCTGAGCTATAGAAGCGGTGACTGGTTTTGGCAGTGCAATAATGTAGAGTCTGCTAAGCTAAAAGAGTAGAACATTGTAGGCTACTACATGATTACTTTCATTTCCTAGGCTGTACAGATACACAAATTGTAATATCTTTGTATTTTTTTTTTCTCTTTCTGGACTGGGGTCATTTAATGCCAAGCCCAGCTGTTAGCACTAACTGACTTATGGAAGTCATTGACTCTGTTATCATCTTCATGTGTTTTTATGTTTCTTTCTATCCTCTGTTTTTACTCCCTTCTCGCCCTTTTCCAAAGTTTTACCCCAGCTCTCTCACTTTCTTTCTTCTCTTCCTTTATTTCAGGGGAATTTAAAAATAAAACAGAACAAGTGTTCAATGTTTTTACTCATTTCAGTTAGTGAACCTTACGTTTTATAGATAAGTAATTTATTCAGTGTGATTTTATAGATCTATGTATTGTTAGATCCCCAATAAGTTGTAGGTAAATCTTCCAAAGACTTTCAAGTGATTTGAAGTGCCAATTTCCAAGAAATCACACTGCCCCTCAATAGTGGGGGTTACTGTAAAACTACCAGGGACAAGTGAAAGTCTTAATCAGAAACATACAGATGGCTGAATCAATTACGGAAATAGAAAAATGACTTTTATGCTGAACACATGACAATCTGGATGTCATCTGATGTTATATTCCATTGCAACTAAAATTTTCTCTGCTTTGGCTTTTTTTAAAGAGGTATCAACATGAAAGTCTTTGTTCCACCATCAGGACCTGCAAGCATCAACATTTTGCCGTCACTAAAAGGTTAGATTTTCTTTCTACCTATTAGAGGCTATAAAATACTTTTTAATATCTGGAAGGAAGGAAGGAAGGAAGGAAGGAAGGAAGGAAGGAAGGAAGGAACGAAGGAACGAAGGAACGAAGGAACGAACGAACGAACGATAACTTATCTTCTTCTCTTCCAGGTCAAACTAATGAAATCATGAAGACCAAACCTGCTGGTTATTACTACAAAGGTGTATGGCGAGCACTGGATGGCACCACTGTAAATCAGTTTAACAATGGCACAGCTATTAGCAGCTGTCTGAAAGGGAAGATGGTTCACCTGTATGGAGACTCCACTATCAGACAGTGGTTTGAATATTTAATCACAAGAACCCCAGGTAAATGCCCAGGAGAAATGTCCAGTAACATTTATGTTTTATGTTCATTTCTAATTTTTTTTTCTGTAAAACTTTTAGATCTGAAGAAGTTTGACTTGAAAAGTCCACAGCAAACAGGACCTTTTCTAGCCTTGGATTATAAAAACAAAATCATGGTTACATTCCGCTGCCATGGTCCTCCTATTCGTTTTACGAATTTAATGATCAGTCAGACACGTTTTATTGCCAATGAGTTGAAAGGTATGGTTGGAGGCACCAACACTGTTATAGTTATTGGCATCTGGTCTCACTTCAGCACTTTCCCTGTTGAGGTCTACATCCGACGTCTGCTAAATATAAGGAGGGCAGTGGTGCAACTGTTGACCAGAGCTCCGGGGACACTGGTGATCATCAGGACAGCCAATCCCAAAACACCAAATCTCTATGAGACACTGACCAACAGTGACTGGTATTCCCTACAGCGTGACAAGATTCTCAGAGCAGTATTCAAAGGGGTGAATGTCCGAATGGTGGATGCCTGGGAGATGACTGTTGCCCACAGCCTGCCACACAGCCTCCATCCACAGCTTCCTATAATAAAGAATATGATTGATGTTGTTTTGTCCTACATTTGTCCCACTGCTGGGAAACAAAAGAAAAAAGTTTAGAACTATATCAAATGCAGTTACCCACAAAGGACAAATTAATCAACAGTTTGGATGATAGATTCAATCATTAACAAAACAAAAGTAGATTAATTCGGTTGGATGCTTGAATGGGTATTATGGAAAATAGTGCAATAAAACAGTCTTTACAATATTGAATAAATGTTTTGGACATTATTGATTTTTAAATACTAAAAGGCTCTGTCACACTCTGACTTCAAACAGGCAGTATCAAGATTTGCCTTTGGTTCCCTAGCCTCTTTCACATTACTACATTATGCTAGATTATGTTGATTGATCCAAACTAGGGCTAGCATGAGAGATTCTAGGTTCCTGAATCTGATCCTGACCAATTTTCTTTTTTTTTTTGTTAGGGATGTTAAAAAACTTAATTTTAATTTCTTTTTATTTCAATTCTTAATGTATATACATCTTTAGTCACTACACATTGTGTAAACAAAATAATGGAAACACTAGTCAGTTTCAGCTTGTTTATTGCATGCCATTGTCTAAACATTGTAAACATTAGGGTGACTGAGGTTAAAGGAGAAATAAATATAAGGATCATTTTTATATGCGTTATTTATATTCATAACGCTGAGCCTGGTTGTGCTGTAGGTTTATTGCTGTTAAAATTGAGTTTTTCCTCTCCACTGTCGCTACAAGCATGCTTGGTTTGAGGGATTGCCTTCAAGTAAATGAGTCAATGCAATCAACTGGTTTTCCTTAGATAGAAAACTTTGAATCACTTTGACTGTATGATATGGTTGAATTGTCCCTGTACAGTGCCTAGAGATGACTTGGAACTATATAAATAAACTGAATTAAATTGAATAAAACAAACATTTATTTATTACATTTCTCAAAATGTATTCAAGAAATAACAATGAATAATCTAAGTACTTTTTTTTTTTTTTTTTTTACTTTTTATCATTA
>NW_015150553.1:28858-30778 GCF_000732505.1 Cyprinodon variegatus | reverse complement strand
GATTCCAAACAGAAGGTTTGGATCCCGCCAACTTTGAGCACACTGAGGTCTCTCTGAGTAAAGAAGTCATCTTCACCACGACCTGTTCAAGTACCACAGGAAAACTGAGTTGCAGCCAGCGGCTACATCAATCAACTCCGTCTGAGTTCTGGGTAAACCCTATTCTGCCCTCCACCGAATCAAACATTCTCTGGAAGATCATCACACAGACTGAAGTCTAAGTGTCTCTCCTTCTCTGGAAACGTGAGTGGCAACAAATCCTCCTTCAAGATTGACAACTCCAATTTCCCACTGAGCCTGAACCTAACAGCCTGTCTCCCCTTCATCTTCCAGTTTCCGGCTGAGCAGAGTTCGGAGGAACTCTGCGCCAAACTCAATATACCCTTCAATAAAACCCGTTGAACTTTTATATTGTGTCTCTCTGTTTGGCTTCATTGCATGTGGGTCCGAGCCTTAGAAAGAATTTCTAATGGTTTCTAAGGTTTCTAATGCCAGTCCCATGGTTCCTTTGATGTGTCCAGGGTAGTTCCCTGGGATGACCCTGGAGGTTTCCAGGAGGCATCCAAAGCAAATGTTCGAGCCACATGAGCTGACTCCATTCAATGGGGAGTAGCCCCTCAAAGATGGCTGATCTCCATAACCTATCTCTTATCGCTACATTAGTGCACAACGACTCTTTAGAGTTATAAGAAGCGGTTCTTATAGTCATGACCGAGATTTCATGACCACAAGTAAGGGTGGGCACAGCTCCCACTTTACCTCAACAGACTCATGCAAAATCAGCATTACTCTGGCAGCAGCACCAACCCAACTTTGGATGAATTGATGTTCCCCGCCTTCTCTCTATACTTGTAAACAACAGCTTGAGAAACACACTTTCCAGTCTCTTTTTTTGTGAAGAAGGACCACCACACCAGTTTGCCATTGAATGGACACTGTCCATAATTGCCATGCAATGCTAAATTGGCATCTCAGCCACAGCTGTTCCACAACATCCAGAGACCTGAGATACTCAGGGCAGCTCTCATTCACCCCTCATGCCTTGCCAACCATGAAGCTTTTTATCCACCTCAAAGGCTTCAGCCTAGGTGATTAATGAAATCTACTCTGAGCACTCAGTTTCTGCTTCCAGACAGCAGGGTTGAGGAAATCCTCAAAGTATTCTTTAAACTGTCGGACAAAATCCTATGTCAAGGTCAGCAAATACACACCCTGACTGTAGTCAGTTTTATGTCACAGCTTCACACAGCGGAGGCACCATAGGGGGCCCACAAACCAGCCAGGCTAGAGAGGAGTCTATTTTCAACTTGATTAAATGCCCACCTGCCAGTGCTTTTAGGGATTGCTGCAGCAACAGGCACCACCTATGGAGTCAGAAAGGGGTCAAAATGTTTGTAAACATCTAAATCTTAGTTGAAACTGAAAAAATAAAAGTTGAAATTGGAAAATAGAAAACTAAAATGCAAACATAAAATAATTAGAATGGAATCTAAATGATTTCTATTTTTATTGTTTCAAGTTCCCTTTACAGTTTCATGATTTTTTTTTTTACACTTCCAAATAATTTTTTTTCACATTTAGATTTTGACCTCAAACTGACGGTGTGAACAGGGAAATGTGATTGACAGTTTGCAGCAGAGCTGCAGAGATGTCTCTTTCCATGTTGCATTTATGTACTGTGGGAACTCCAACCACTTGAGCAACACTTTCTCTGCAGCAATTATTTGGCATTTTTTGCAAATTCCATTGAAAAATATTATGTTAAAGACATTTATAATGGAACCATCACTAATAAAATCCATCCAGTGGAGAATAAATCAGAAAAGCTGGAAGTGCTGTTTCTCCTACACTGTTACAGAAGGAAAAATAAAAATTATTTTATGTGAAATTCCAGAAATTCGTCCAGTCATTCAATGAAAA
>NW_015150553.1:14296-28702 GCF_000732505.1 Cyprinodon variegatus | reverse complement strand
GTTTGTCATCCATTCATTGCAGTCTTCATCTCTCTCATACATAAAAATGTTGATGGTGAAACTCTGATTTGAAAAAGTGAGACATACCCAAACATTACAGATGCAATTTATTTTGACAAGTTAACAAGTATATTAAAGCAGTGTCCCCTGGATACCAACATGCCAGCTGCAAATATAATGTATAATGACTGATAGTTTTGGCATCAGCAAAGAAAAAAGTAATTTACAATTGCAGAGTTGCATACTATATAACGATGTAGCCTAAGCTATACTGGATTTTAAAATGGAAAATTGTTTCTAAGTAGCAACAAATGTAGTCCTGTAGTGAAAAAAAAACTATGCTTTTATAACAGCTGAGTGATTGCGCAAGACTCCTACATCAAGTCCAGAGCACTCGTAAAAGATTAGAAAAGGAGAAAAATTATGAATTGCTGTATTTTGTATCTAACGAAGCATATATTGTAAGAAGAAATTTGTTTATACTAACGCTTCTTGCCTGAGGCTCAGTGAGTTTTTTTTTTTTTTTTTAAGTTTAAGGGTTTCCTATTTTTCAAAAAATATGGAAAAGTGAAGTAGATAACTTGCAGAGGATTCTTTAACAACGATTCTTTTAGAAAGTGTTATATATTGGGAAATATTAGCGACAGAACTATAATTAGATTGGGGTTTCCCCCACCGGGGCCGTTTTGGTTTCAATCGACTTGTACTGTTGTTTCTGTCTCCGTGTGGAATAAATGTAGTCACACCTTTACGCTCGGTTACTACAGAAAGCATTCCTCCTCCTAATGTCTAGACATTTCTTTCTTGCTTGTGCTTGCTTTATTGTGGTTGTGAAGTCTTAGGGAGGCTGTCCCACCAGGTGCTGTTGACAGTAGGAGATTAGGCCGGGCATGATAACATCTTATCATGGGTTTTACATATGAAAAAAGGTGCTGTCATTTTTCTTAAGTTACAGTAAATTGTTGCAAAACCTGTTGAACAGTTTCTGCATGTTCTCGAATGCCTGTGCCCTCTACATGGAACACTGTTTCTTCACTTCACTTTATTCCTTTTGTGCTAAACAATATTTTTGAGGAGTTAAAGAAAATTTGTAGAATTGTCAGTGATTTTCTGGGCTTGCATGGCTCTTAACTTTCCAATACAGCATAGGCTATAGTTCTGTGGGGCAGGGTGACATAAAATAAAACATTTGCCCCTTTCTTTAAAAAATCTATATCAGGCATCCCCAAACTCGGTCCTCGAGTGCTGCTGTCCTGCAGGTTTTAGAGGTTTCCTTGCTCCAGCACAGCTGATTTTAATTGAAAGCTGATTAACAGGCCTTTTCTCTACTGCAATCATTATAATCAGCTGTGCTAAAGCAGGGAAACCTCTAAAACCTGCAGGACAGCGGCCCTGAAGGACCGAGTTTGGGGATGCCTGATCTTTATGGTCAAATAAACCTCCCATTTTGGAATGAATTAAATGTTTCCATATATCTAACTTGTGATTTTATGTAAGGGTGATGAAGATGTAGCAAACCGACAGAACTTACACCCACTACCAAATTCCATCAAGCCTGCACTGATGCAGACTTGCTATTTAAAGGCTGATTGGTCCACTCACCCTACCCACTATGTGGTTTGGGATGGCACTTAATGTGGTGGAGGGTTAGTGCTCAGGGGCTGGTTTGGAATTGGTCCGCAGACTTGGATTCAGCGTGATTACTTATACCTGTAAACATGCTGTAAAAAAATTGCTGCAATCACAGAAAAAAAAAAAAAAACACAGCAGGACAGAAGATCATGATAAACAGCAGGTTTAAAAGGCTGCAAATTGAGTCAAACAGAAGTGTGTCACCATGTCAGTTGGGGCTATACCATCAATTAATACAAGCTTGTTAATATTACATATGTATCTTTTGCTGATTTTCTTTAATGCTAGTATTTCTGGTACTTAAATAATCTTTTTATCTTCTTTAGTCCACTGTCTGTCATTGCAGTGTTTCTCTTTTACATCATTTTGTTGCAATTATTTATCAAGTGTATGTGTTTTGGGGTTGCATCATTTATGTGCATGCATATTTGCATGCATGTTCTGGATTCGTACATTTTTGTACCTGTCTTCCCCCATAAGAAATGCTATGCAAGACTTGACGTAAGATATTACGTTTGACAAAAAAACAGAAGAGCAGGTGTGGGCTGCTCAGTTTTGAGGGGGAAGGTGCAGAGGACAGCGAAGCACGAGGATAGTAAATAAAACAAAGGTAAAATGACAAAAATTTATAATTTTATTCCATATTGTCATGTTTGTATTTGTCCTATACAATGAACTAATGTTTTTTTTGTTGTTGTTGTAATGTACTATAGTTTTTTCCGTTGCCTGTTAGATTTTGAACAGCAACATTCGATGTGAGACCATTTATTCTGTGGCATTTGTCCTTTTTGAAATGTATTTCTTAATGAGACTTAGAAAACCATCTCGCTTAAATCGTTCAATATTTACAAAGTCTTAAACAATGTTTTTATTTTAAAATGCTCAGTATTCAGTAATGTAAACAAATACATTACCATTGATCTTAAACGGCTGGGAAAGCCGGCATTTGACAAACAAAATTACATAAAATATTCTTAAATGCATGTTAAATGCAGTTTGTGTTACTGCTGTGTGTGGGCATGTGCAGTGCTGTTTTTGACAGCCACCTTAGATTCAGTCTTAGTTTTCAGAATGAAAACTATTATTAGTTTTAGTCACATTTTAGTCATTACTATATGTGATAGTTTAAGTCGGTTTTAGTCAACTAAAATTTTAAAAGGTTTTAGTCAGCTTTATGGTGCAAAAAACAGTTAACCTTTACAATTTGTAATAACAACCAGATTCTTAACCAGACTGCCAGCTCTTCTCTAGATACTTTAATTGCTGGATATAGAATGTTGCTGTGCAGTTTATCATTGCTGTTGGGCAGAAAACTTTAATTTGTAGAATTTAAATAAACTTTTTTACGAATTAATGCACTACTTTATAAAAAAAAAAAAAAGTATTGAAAATAGCAGATCTAGTTCAACACATCATTGTGGATAATATAGCAGACAGACAAGCTAATAAAATGTACACTTCCTGATCAACTTACACACAGATCAATAAAATCTTAATTGCTCCAAAAAAAGCTAAGAACAAAAACATTCTTCTTTCTACTTTGGCAATTTTGGACCTTATTTCTTCGGGTTCAAAGTAGATTTAACAGGGTTTTTATTTTAAAAAATCAAATAAAGAGAGAACCTACATAATTGCCTCGTAATGCTATGGCAATCCAGACCTAAATTGAATGAATATTTTAACTAAAATGTTGACATTTTTAAAGGAAACAGAGAAAATGTTTTAATGACAATACAATGAAATATTTATGTCATATGCAAATAGATGTAAAGATCTATCTGAAACCATCTGGCACTTTATCCAAAAATATACAGTATGCAATTAAATATTTTTGTTTGAATATAATTTAGGGATTCAGTTTGGTAGAACTTAAAGAAGGTTTTGCATCACTTCTTGTGAGCTGGCAGAGGATGATCAGCCACATATAGTTTATTAAGTAGTTAGAGCAGGAAGAGCCATACTGCTGAGAGCGAACCATTGGTGTGGAGCATGAAGCGCGGACTGTGAGCTACACGCGTGCAAAGATTGACTTCTGCACAAGCACAGCTGGAAGAGCAGAGTTTGTCAGAGTTCAGTGTGCAGTACCGGACCATTCCGGGTTATTTTCTCCCCTGGCGCTGCTGCCATGATCCATCTGTGGACGCAGCTGCAAAGCTGATACTGCTTAGCTTGTCTAACAGATTACAGCCAAATTATGCATTTTAAACGTCTGAACAACAACCCACATTTTTATTTAGTCTCGTCTTGTTGACGAAATCTCACACCCATGAGTCGCCAAGTTTTCGTCAGCAAAGATCCACGTTTAGCTTGTCAGCTATCGTTTTCGTCATGGAAAAAATGAACTACATAATTTTTTTCATTGTCGGCGAAAACACTGTGCATGTGTCCATGACAGTTACATGAAATTCATATCATTGTCATGATTTAATTAAAGGTCTGACCCAAAATGCAGAACACCAGACAGAGACACCAGGGAAAAGTTGAACAGGTTTATTAAGAATATGGTGATGAATTCAGTGCTGCTCAGAACACTGTCAAACCGGAACTGGAAGGTGAGGGGAAGACACTGCGGTTAGTTCAGGCTCAGTGGGAAATTAGATTCTTAGGCTTGAATTGGAGGAATAGGGTGCAGACTCACTTCTCCAGAAAAAGGTGTCCTTTATGGAATCAAGTCTGTGTGGAATGTTCCAGTGATTGTCTTGTTTCGTGTTGGGCGGACGGGGTTTACTCAGACTGCTGTTGTTCATAGGTGAACGGAGAAGGTGACTGCCACTCAGATTTCCTGCAGTACTTGAACGGGCTGTGGTGCAGATGAAACCTTTGCTCAGTGTGAAGCTCAAACGACCTCTTGGGGAAAGTGGATCCAAACCTCCTGTTTGGAATGAATGGAGAAGCTAACTGCCACTCTGATTTCCTGCGGTACTTGAACGGGCTGCGGTGCAGATGAAACCTTTGCTCGATGTGAAGCTCAAACTTCCTGTTTGGAACCCCAGCTCAGTTAAAACCTCAGTTGATCCTTCCAGAGAGAGAAGGTCCGAACAAATCCAGTTTGCAGGACGACCTCCTGCCGAGAGGCAAAGACAAAAAACAAAGTCAAGACTCAGGTTGACAAAAACTCAGTTTAACCCAGCAAAACTCAGCTTGGCTAGAGTATCCAAAACCAGCAAACAAAAACTCAGGTTAGACTCTGCTAAACTAAGCATGGCTAGAGTACCCTGTATTTGCAAACACTCTGGCGTCGAGGTAGTAGCAGTTGCTGCAGGTGTGCAGCAACTGCTACTACCCAATGAGGGCGGGACACCACCTGGTGGAGGAGGAAAGGAAACACAAAAACAGACCACACAAACTGGATTCCTGACAATCATATCTTGCTAATTTATAATACAAAAGAACTTTTGCTACTTGTCTTGCTGAGTAATGTGAATTTTTCTTCAATAAATGATTTTTCTGTGGACAAAGACATGTCTGATTTAGGTTATGGAATACTCATGTAAATTAATTGTTTTTTTTTGGTTGGTTTTTTACACAGGGCTGGATCCAGTCAACACTGATAATGGGAGACCAAACTTTAAGAAAATGTCTTCCTCAGAAGAAGAGTTGGATCTTTCTTTTCTTGACTTTATTGGTTTTATGGGTCATTTTTTACAGTGTGAACTTCACTGATCACATAATCTGTACATTAGCAGAGGTGAGTATCAGTCAACTTTAAAACATTAACTCCAACTACTGCATCGTCATAGGCTCTGAAAAATAGAGCTTTTCTTAGTCCTTTGAATGCATCTTACTGAAGGTCTATTCATATAACCATAATTCAAGCATAAGACATGTGTATGTGGATATTGTAATTTATTGGACATTAGTTTATCACATTAAAGACAGACAGGAAACAAAGTACATAAATGATAAATTAAGTAATGCATTAAAATGTCCTCTAACTTTGAGATAGCAAATGGGATAACATTTTTTTTTTCAGACTAAAATTCAGTCCTGTGGATTTATATTTATTTTCTTCTATACACTCTTTCTTTTTCTCCATCTATTTATCTATTGATCTTCCCCCTGCTTATCCTGTCAGGGTCGGGGTGGGGCTGGTGTTTCCTTCCAGAAGTCTATGGGTGAAATACAGGGTACACCCAGGACAAGTCGCCAGTTTTTGGCACAGCAAAGCAGAAACACAGAGATATAAACACACAGTCACAACTAAGGACAATTTAGAGAAGCCAGTTAATCCAACAGTTATGTATTTTGACTGTGGGAGAAATCCAGAGTGCTTGGAGAGAACCCAATACATACAAAAACACCCTCGGCTGGGAATCATCCTCTCTCTCGCTCTTTTTCTTCATAGACAGGAGGACCGAAAGACAGACATATATATAGATATATCAATTTATGTCAGTAATTCAGTTTGAAAGTAATACTGAAACATTTCAAGTGTTTATTTTCATTATTGATGATGATTAGGGCTTCCAGCTAATTAAAATTCAGATACCCATAATGTTTTAAATAGGAGACAATAAAGCCTACGTTCTAGCCTACCCAGCCATGCGAAAGACCGATAACTTAACAGTTTTCCAGCACTCGCTGGCATCCTTTGAAGCTTGGGTGTTCATGCTAACAGGTTTCTTGAGCTTGATTCGGCTAGTTGTATTTTATTGTTATGTTAAAAAAAAACCAACATAAAATAATGTCATCTTTTGAATTGATTTTATAAAGAAAACAATCTTATTTATAGGTTAAGTTGATTCTAAATAGAAAGAATGTTGACAGAGTAAGGAGCATGGCAGTGGGAAAAGATAACCCATTACCGGCCTAAGGAAGAGCATCTGTGACTCCACATTAAGATAACCAAGTGTTAATTGGTTGTAAACCAGAAACATCTATTATTACATCCAATTAATTTTGTATTCAAACTTTAGTTTGTGTGGTGTCTAATGAGTTTTTTTTCTACATTTTTTTTCTAGTTAAAGGAGAAAATCCCAGCCACCAAAACATTGAAACGTCCCACTGAGCCTCAAAACCATAGAGCTGTTTGCTCTTTCCAATCTGTGTTCCCCGAGGATGTTCCTGAGTCTGATTTTTTAAAGGACTACATTGCCTGGCCTGAAACACCATCCCTACCATCTAACTTTTCTCTGATTGACACTAGCAATGCTGCACACAGCACTTTCACAATTCTCCCTCGTAATGGAGGAGGAACCTGGAATGTAGGAGATCAACTGAAAGTGTTGATAGAAATGAACGACTTCAAAGGTCGACACAAGAAGTCTGGTGGAGACCTTATATTTGCTCGACTGCACAACCCGACTGTTCGTGCAGGTGTGGTGGGGGAAGTGCTTGATCATCGAAATGGTTCCTACACTGCTGTATTCCCTTTGCTCTGGGAAGGAAGTGCACAAGTGGAGGTAAGATCCAGACTTTTCCTGTTGAGTGTTACGGATATATCTATCCTTGCTAAGGGTTACCTTGTCACTGCGCTTAATTAAAATAGCTATTTGTTTGTTGAGTACCTGAATGCAAACATTTATAAAACAAAATAAACAAGCAAAGGGTTACTCACAAGAGTTGCAGGGAAGTAACTGCAACTGAGTCCATCAAAGAGTCACTGAAATAAAAACGGTTTTGACAGCAGAGAGAAAAGTGTCATCATTTCTTAATATTTGCTAATGTCATAATTTCTTCCCCTAATATGCAAGTTCAGTCAGCTTGTTCTTGATAATAATTTGGCAAAACATTTTTGACATATGATGTGTCTAGCAATATTCTACATTTTGTTGGGAATTTGAAGTGATTGGTGTTAACATTCAAAAGTGGTCTTAGGTCCTAGAGCCCTTATCTTATTGTATGATAGCAACAAAACCTTATCCTCACTTTTTGAAGGCACTTCCTACTGCTTGCTGTCTGACAGGACCTAAGCCAGTTTGTGGCTTGATGCTACTGTTGCCACCTAAGCCCCCAGTTTCTGTTCCTGAACATGTTTGCAAACGCCTGTTTCGACCAAACAATAGATATTTCAGGGTGCGAGCTCCGGTTTGTGTCTGGCACCACAGAATACCTGTTTTTTTTAGACCACAACCATTAGCTACCAGTCGTGTCACTTGTAGGATGTCAGAGTAGGTGGGAAAAAAAATTAAACAAAAACATTTTATATTGCCAAGGCTCAGAACAGGGGCTCATTATTCAAGGCAGACAGACAGTCAGATAATTCAAAAGATTTATTAAAAAACAGAGAACAGGGTAGAATCCAGCCGGTGGGCTGCCAACAAGATGCGGCGGGCATGGCCAGAGTGTCCCAGACACTGATGCCCCGGAGGACAGAGTACAAACAGGATTAAGAACCAGGAGATCAGAAGTCCGAAGAGGTTCCGAAGGGAAACCCAGGTCGGTGACAGGAAGCAGCTTCAAGTTCAATTAGCAGGCAGAATCCAGCAGCTGTCCAAAGACATGTCAGGCAAACAGATCTCATGGTAATGGGCAGGCGCAGTGGTTAAGAGAGAACACAGATCAGAGTAATGCTGAAACACTCTCACCAATGTCTCGAGAATAATCTGGCCCTGATGACTGGTTAGAGGGCTGGTTAAACAGAGGCAGGAGCAGGTGGATCAGATGAAGGGTAACAAGAAACTGGGCGGAGATAGGCAGGTGAATCAAATTAGTAATCCAGCCAGTCATCAGCACCAAGATCATGACAGTATACATCTGCTCGTCCAGCACAGGGAGAACAGGCTGCAGAGGTTGAAGAGAACTGGAAGGGTATCTGTAAGCCTGTTGCTGCACATTGTTTTTATTGTATTACCTTTTGTTATTTGTTCATTAATGCTTTAAACTGGAATGGTGATCATAGCACTTTATATAGTATTTTATCAGCAACTGTATGTTTCCAAAGCATAAGAATTCTAAGTAATTTTTTGACTGTTTCTATTTACATTTTCTTGTCTCTAGCTGCAGCGCAGCGGGTCTGTGTATTATACTGGAGCAGTTTGATAAACTTTTAAGATGCTGGATCAGTGGCAAAATAAGTTAGAAAGAATGGCCAGGGGGTACTTCCCCAACAGTGCAGCAGATAATTGGAAGAAAATAATAATAGGACAAGATTTTAGACCCCTGTCGGCAGGTTTGATAGTAGCTTCTCTTACTGGCAAACAATGAGACTACACCACCTGTTTGTATTAGTTCAGCGACTAATATCAGCTCTATATTACATTACTTACTCTGTTTTTCACTTTTAGAGGGTTCAGTAGTAATTCTAGTAATAATTCTGCCAAAAGTCCACACATGTAATAAATTCTCCAAGGAGCAGTTTTATTTAAAACACATGCATGTAGACTACTGTCCATGCACATTTTCAATGTTCTATGAGTGCAGATTTAATTCAATGACACCCCAAATATATCACAACCATAAGTGCATATTAATTTTCTGTGCTTCTGGTTTGCTTTTTATGCACCTATAGTTTCTCTCATACTCGTGTTTAGACTCCTTCTGTGCGCTCATGTCAACATTTTCACTTGGAAGGTGTTACCCACGGGACAAATGACCTTGTCTCTGAATGGCCAGGAAAGTTATATCCAAATATAACATGGTCTGGATGAATACTGGATATGTGCTGACTGCAGGGTGTCCGTTGAAAAGGGTTATAGGTAGGGTTGAACAATTTTGTCAAAAATCTAAAGTGCAATTATTTTTAATTATTATTGCTATTTAATTAGATTTTCCTTTGCACTTACTACAAGCTTGTTGTTTTATTATCTCTCCAAAAACATTCAGTGTGCTGTTTTGTAAAATAAATTGCTGTTGTCACAGCTGAGACTGACCTCTTCCACTCCTCGATTTCTGTTGGGCTTCAACTCGGAAACCAATCTGGGATTTTCCATCTCAAGACCCACTCAGTATTAACCTTTAGAACCCCTGTGAGATCTTCTTGGATGGGTGAACAGGTCTCATTGACTTTGCTAACTGCCTTCTTCCCAGTGCCACACCCTTTTTCAACAAGCATATCAGATGATTAGCAGCCAGGAGCCATCTTCTTCCCACCTATCGTCCTGGTTCATGGTTCAAACACTTTAAGCCTTTCAACGCTGACTACTTATTACAGAGGCTTTAAATATAAGATTGGGGAGCAGACAAGTTTCATTTTAGAAGACACGGAAGTATATGTTTCCTGGAATCTTGAAAAAGTGAATAATCACAACTTCTCCATTAAATGGTGCACTCTACTAATCCCGAATTTGGCCTTTCATCAACCCCGTGCAACAAGCAAGGGTGATCTTTAATCCACTGGGATAATCCACATGGAAATAGGAACATTTCTACCAAGGAAAAATTAGATAATACTCTTTAAAATTGGAATAACAAAATCCAGATAAAAATTAGGAATCCATCATAGGAAATTCAATCACAGGTTCAGGTTCTGGCCATGCTGACCTTTGCTGAATTACTGTTTCCTCTCTTGTAACCATTTTTCCTGTCTGTATACTTTTGAAATTAACAGAATAAAGGTCACTAGAGCCTAAAAGATAATAATAAAAAGGAATCTGACTCTTTTCCTCAATGGTCTTGCCATCCTCCTTCCGTTGTCCCTAAGAGGGAAAACTAAGCAATGTTCAGCAGGAAACAGCTCCTTTTATCTATTCCAAGCGCATTGAGGTGCATGGGACATTTTTCCATCCAGTAACATACCTAGGAATATTTTCCAGCAAATTGGAAGCCTTTCTTGTTTGCATACCTATTACAAGTGCCTTTTCCCATGATGCCTCACAAGTTCTACATCGCCTTAAGCCTGTGAGTTCTTTTTACAACACCAAATCAGCCAGCACCCTTAGATAGTCCTTATTTTATGTCAGCTTCTATTTACACTTCCTTAGTCTGATAAACTTTGAAAATCAAATGTATTTCTTTACACATAACACAGAATTTATGCTTTACATTTAATTGATTACCCGAATACCCATACTTTAGTGCTTCAAACTGCATGGCAATAACCCAATTTTAAATCCAAAGCTTCTGGAAACAAAGAACACTATGTTATTCATCCTCAAACAAGAAGTGATCTCACCCCATGATGAAATGCACTACTATTATATAATGGGTCACTAATCCACACAATATAAATTAAGTGTTTCAATTTTAATTTTATTGCCAAAAAAACAAAAATAAATCACTTCTGTGAACAGTTAGTTTTACAAATTAAAAAGGTCTATCTCAGGAACTGAGACATTTCCAGTGTGATTCCAGCTTTGGGGAAGTTAAGTTGTTAAATTGTCTCGGTACTATATATTCAATTATTATTATTATAACGAAGAAGGCTTATGAAAACAAAAGTTACTTAGCCACAAATCATTAAATCAGAAGATTAGCAGAAGAAATTCTCTTGGAATAGTTTACTAAAGGACATTTGCCTGAGTGCAGTGTGTCAAATTTTATGTTAGTTGCAGAGTTGGCTTGGCACCATTACTTCCAATTAGAGAGAATATTTTTGAATTTTCATGCTTACAACTTTCATCTCTATAAAATCTAAATAAAAGGCACTTAATTGCATAAGCAAAAAAATTACAGCACATGCAATAAAGGGGCATTTTACAGATGATCTGCAATGGTTGGGTCTTTAAAAGGGTAAGATGTGCAAACAAGTAAGGTCAGCTCCTTTCAAAGGAGAAAACTCCATGTCCTAAAAATTATTTAAGGCTTCCAAGCCATACAGCTATAAGTAATAATATATATGTTTTAAATATGTTAAAAATAATGATAATCGTGAATATTTATAATGCACTTAACGTAAGTATCTCAAAGTTCTACAAACAATAGTAACCAACCTGACACAACACCTGTTTGATCCTAAATAATACAAACCAAGGTAAGCCCATAGAAATATTTAACAACCAAAGTGCTTAATATGGACATCTTTTTCCCTAGAATAATGATTTTACTATTGTTATATCTCACACTCCAAATGTATTCAAATCCACAGAGCCTTTCTCTCCATTATTTGTTCTTGTAGCAATGCCACCTGTAAAGCCGCAATGACCAAATGCACTTTTATGAGTTTGTACCTGAGTTTCAAATAAACTCAAAAACTGTGACTGCAATCGCCTTTTGGTTTAATAAATCACTTTGCAGGTGCTTGCAAGATTGAACATTTTGCAAGATAAGCAAAGATAAGACTTTCTGATTATCAGTCTCTTTTTGTAAATAGTACAATACAAAATGACTGTGCAGCTATGCACAAATCAAACATAATTTTTTTTATAAAAAGTAAAAAGAGTTGCCTCCAGTGAGTCCTTCACAACAGACATATGTTTGACTTTACTGGTATTCTATTCCTAAATCTTACTTACCAACTTATTCTTATTTTTTTTTTGCAAAAGGTGATCCTGATCCACTCCAGTGAGGCAGTCAAAGTGATAGAAAGGGTCAATTTGGAATACCCTGGCAGAATTTTTTTCCGAAGCCTTTTCCGTTCAGGCTCAGTCACTGAAGCTACCAATTGTAATGTGTGCCTTATGGCACCGCCAGAGCAGCTGTGCAACTTCACTGATCTCAACACAGGCGAGCCCTGGTTCTGCTACAAGCCAAAGACACTCAGATGTGAGCACAGGATCACCCACTCTTTCGGAGGTTTCAAACTAAACCCAATGCAAAAGGAGAAAAAGCTCTTTCAAATGTGAGTATAATACTGGATGACTTTTGTAAAAAAATTAAAAAATTTGGTGGGCAATGTGAAACCTTTTTGTGGTAATTTTAGGAAGTAGATTTTTTTAATCTACTTTGTCACACTGTCATATTCTTGGCTTGCAATTGAGCTAACTTCCGCCTCATTAATTATGGGTTTCATGAAGTGTTGGTCTGCCGAGCACCACTTCATCACTTGAATATGCCTACAAAATGGCATCCGCAACATCAGCTTTACCTATCTTGTCAAGTGATGACGAAGATTATTTACACTAGATCAAAGCATCAAATCCATCAATTAGGAGGGAAAAAAAGCTGATTCGTCCAGCTGATTCGTTCATGTGTTTGGGGCACCCTGACCGAAACAAACATGGATCAAAGTCAGGAGAAAGATGCAAGTCCCCTCAGAAATAAAAAAACGACAACAACTGGTGCTTGAAATCAATCCTCCTCGTAATAACTGGGCGGTTGCTGATTGTGGCCGGTGTAAGTCTAGTTTATATAGATATTTTCATAAATAGTATATTAGTCTGTGTAGGATTCTATAAACACTAACTGACTAACTTTCCCCAGTCGCTTCGAGCGTAATGGCAATCTCTATAGTCACTAGTTTGTCAGCTCTGCACTGCCGTAATGCAAAAGATGTCTGCCTGCACAAATGTGAACCGACTCCTATGAAATTATAAATAGCAGTTTCACAGGCAAGGCCAACATAAAGATTGAGACTTTCAGTTAATAGGTGATAATAACATACATATAGATAATATGATACATTTATGCCAGTAAATGTTGTACTGTAATTATTACACAGCATGCGGACAGTAGGCCAGTCAATCCGCACTTTATCCATCCATGAGCAGCCTAGCAGGGATGGGTAGTTGCCCCGAACAACATATAGGGGCAGCTTTACGCATTGTCCATTTAGCTCCACCTTAATATTGACCAGGCCCTTGACAGCCACTGTCTCCTCTGTGTAGGTCTTCAGCACCACAATTGTTGGATTGGTAAGTGGTGTAAGTGTTCTTTGTACACTGTCTCTGAAACTAGCNAGTTAAGATTTTGTGATACCTCAACCAAATAACCTCTCCCTGTCATGATTTTATCTAAGGATCGGCCCCACATGCAGTGAAACCAAACAGAGAGACACAGATGAAAAGTTCAACAGGTTTTATTGAAGAGGTTAAGCTCGGTGCAGAGTCTCTCGGTACTCTGCTCAGCCGGAACTGGAAGGCGAGGGGAAGACAGACTGTTAGTTCAGGCTCAGTGGGAAATTTGATTCGTTGATCTTGAAGGAGAGGTTCTGTTTGTTGACTCACGTTTCCAGAGAAGTGAAGGATCCTTGACTCCAATCTGTGTGTTGGTTTTCCAGAGTATGTCTGATTCGGTGGAGGGCGGAACAGGGTTTACCCAGAACTTGGACGGTGTAGATGGACGGAGACACTGATTGCCACTCAGATTTCCTACTGTACTTGAACGGGTCGTGGTGAAGATGATTCCCTTGCTCAGAGAGTAATTTCAGCGTCCTCAAATGAGACTGGATCCAAACCTCCTGTTTGAATCCCTTGCTCAGTTTAAGACTCAGTTGATCCCTCCTGGGAGAGGAGGTCCGAAAAGGTCGAGTTTGCAGGATGACTTCCTGCCGAGAGGCAAAAACAAAAACAAAGTTAAATCTCAGGGAGACAAGAACTCAGTCTTACTTAATGAAAATTCAGCTTGGCTAGAGTACCAAAAACTGGCAAACACTCTGGCGTAGAGGTAGTGGCTAACAGCAGCTTAAGAACACTCCGATAATAAGGTAACCGTCAGCAGGTGTGTGAGGAGGCGGACCGGAACCAGGCACCTCCTGGTGGTGGAAGGGAGAACAACACAAAAGACAAACACACAGACTGGAGTCCTGACATTCCCACATTGTTAAGTGTTAATTTACAGCTGTTATGAAGAACTGAAGCCTTCTGATTGCTAAATTACCCTCTTGTTATACCTTAGTTTATTGTTTTGTTTTTTAACAACAAAGGGTTATTACTCATCTAAAATCCTATTGGTCTCTGTATGGTTTTGCTGCAGAACAAGATTCTATATATCTGTGTTTGATTTTCATCCAGTGACTGT
>NW_015150553.1:10528-11689 GCF_000732505.1 Cyprinodon variegatus | reverse complement strand
TCGCCTAATACAGTGGATGCATACTGCCAAGTTTTCCGCTCATCCGGGGGTGAACAAAACCATTGCCTTAATCTCTATACGTTTCTGGTGGCCTACTCTGCACAAGGATGTCAAAGAATATGTTTTGGCTTGCTCTACCTGCGCCAGAAATAAGGCTTCACACCAACCACCCTCAGGTCTGTTGCATCCTCTTCCAGTTCCCACGCGTCCATGGTCTCACATCGCTATCGACTTCGTCACTGGTCTTCCCATCTCCCGAGGTATGTCCACAATCTTTACCATCGTCGATCGATTTTCAAAGTCCTGTCATCTGATCCCCCTCAGGAAACTTCCCACGGCTTTTCAAACCGCCCAGCTCCTGGTCAAACACGTCTTTCGTCTACATGGAATCCCTCAAGAAATTCTCTCGGATCGTGGACCCCAGTTCATTTCTCAAGTCTGGAAGGCGTTCTGCTCTGCACTCAACTGTAAGTCTTCACTAACCTCCGGTTATCATCCACAGTCCAACGGTCAAACCGAAAGAATGAACCAGCAGCTCAAATCTACCCTTTGTTGTTTAACCTCCAATAATCCCACCGACTGGAGCCAATACATCACATGGATCGAATATGCCCACAACTCTCTCAAATCAGCTTCCACCGGCCAGTCACCATTTCAGGTCAGTCTTGGTTATCAACCTCCACTTTTTCCTGCAGACGAGAGAGAGATTTCGGTCCAATCAGTCAACCAACACATCCGTCGATGTCAGCGCATCTGGAAAGACACCATTGCCACACTCAATCGCTCCTCGGAAACAACCAAACGCTTCGCCGACTCAAAGAGACGTCCAGCCCCAGAGTACTCTGTTGGACAGGAGGTATGGCTTTCCACTCGGGACATCCCCCTCAAGGGGATGTCTCGCAAGCTTTCACCTAGATACATTGGTCCATATAAGATTGCCCAGGTTATCAATCCGTCAGCCATACGCCTGCAACTTCCCCAAAATCTTCGCATCCACCCCACGTTCCACGTCTCTCAGGTCAAACCAGTCATCTCGAGTCCTTTGTGCCCTCCATCCGACTCCCCTCCACCCGCCCTGGAAGTCGATGGACATCCTGCCTTCACCGTCCGCCGGATCGTGGACTCCCGTCGGCGAGGTCGCGGTTGGCAGTACCTCGTCGA
>NW_015150553.1:4665-9858 GCF_000732505.1 Cyprinodon variegatus | reverse complement strand
GATATACTAAACGTTTGGAAAGGCACATTCCTGGCTTTTACACTTGATTTTTGTTGTTTAAATATTAATAAATATGTAAAAATATATGAAACCATTACTGTCCCCGTTTCTTAATTTCATCTCGATAAGATGTATTGATTTTTATCCACGAGCAAGAAATTTCCCCAGATTTGATTTCAGAAATATGTTCACCTTAGGTAAGCTGTATACTTTGAAAACACACAAGTAGGTCTAAATATGAAAATACACATTCATCCCCTTATAATACTAACAGATAAATATTCTCCAAGGCCAAAACGTTTGTAAACTTTAGACTATCTGACTTTAGCTGACTGCTTAGCTGGATGTGATCAATTCAGCTCTGCTGAGCAGTTAATGGAGGAAAAACAACCTGAGCAGGTTACATAGCTGCTGCTAACGAACAGAGCGCTCACTACGACGCCGTTTGTTACGGCCAAGAATATGTACTTTTTAAAATCTACTAACAAACTGAACAGAGAATTGAAGAAGTAGAATTGCAGACCCCACTAATTCATAACAGATCAAAGTGCTGAGAACAGATCTGATGTTTATTTTACTGGTGGATTTTATTTGGGGCCTACAGGGAAGAGGTGCAGCATCTGGTGGACTGGTGCAGAGGGAGCAACCTGATCCTGAACGTTAAAAAGACCAAGGAGATTATCGTCGACTTCAGGAAATCCAGACCCACCCACACACCCCTACTCATCAACGGCTCAGCTGTGGAGGTCATCAGCAGCACCAAGTTCCTGGGGGTGCACATCACTGACAACCTCAGCTGGTCACCCTACATCTCCTCACTGGTGAAGAAGGGCCAGCAGCGCCTGCACTTCCTGCGTCGAATGAAGAGAGAATTCCTCTCGCCCCCCATCCTTCAGACCTTCTACAGAGGGACCATAGAGAGCCTGCTGACCAGCTACATCTCCATCTGGTCTGGGACCTTCAGGGCCTCTGACTGCAAGTCTCTACAGAGGGTGGTGAGGACAGGGGAGGAGATCACGGGGACGCCGCTCCCCTGCATCAAGAACATCGCGGACAGGCGCTGCCTATCCCGGGCCCACCCGATCCTCTCCGACCCAACCACCCCAACCATGGATTCTCTCCCCAGATGGCACTCACACCTGGGGAGAGATGGCACTCACAGAAAAGCTTTCTGATCCACAGAAAGCTTTTCTGGACAAACCATTTAATGAAATGATGTGGCTTATTACCCTCTTAAGCCCCTGTCACACCTTGATGATTTAGCCAGCGTACGCCTGACATGTGAAAAATCTGGCAAAAATACTGGAAAACAATGGATAAGTCATTGCTACTTTTCCAGTGTCATTCAGTAAAAATCAACCCTATGAACATTCCAGGCCAAACACAACCTCATTATTTTACTCGGTACCATGTTTATCCATAGGATGATCTGAACGTTCTTAGAAATAAAATGTTATATTTAATAAAAGAGAAAACACATAAACTGCACAAGCAACCTATTGATCGTTTATTAGCTCACTGATTGACCTTCACATTGAGATTTACACTGTAATGTTATTAGAATAAACAAATATACTACGTCTGACCTCAATGTCTGTAGTTTGCAGAGGGGAGACTGGAGAAACCCACTGAGCTCCTTCATTCCAGGGTCCNTTTGAACTGCAGGAGATTGTCTTGACTATGTCTACATGCCTAAATGCACAGAGTTGCCGCCATGTGATTGGCTGCTTAGAAATTAAGTGTTAATGAGCAGTTGGACGGGTGTACCTAATAAAGTGGCCGTATATATATATATATATATATATATATATATATATATATATATATATATATATATACATGTATATATATGTATATGTATATGCAGTGGGGGAAATAAGTATTTGACCCCTTGCTGATTTTGCACGTTTGCCAACTTACAAAGAATGCAACAATCTACAATTTTAGTCATATGTACATTTAAACAATGAGAGACAGAATCCCAAAGAAAATTCCAGAAATTCACATCATATGAATTTATAAAAATTGATAACCATCTGATGAGGAAAACCAAGTATTTGTCCCCCTACCAAACCGCAAGTATTCTGGCTCCTACAAGCCAGTTAGTCTTTCTTTAAGACTCAGCCCCAATCCCAACCAACTATCTACATCAAATACCCCTGCCTCACCTCGTTACCTGTATAAAAGACACCTGTCAACACCCAAACAACCAGCATCCAATATCACCACCATGGGCAAGAACAAAGAGCTTTCTACGGATATCAGGAACAAAATTGTTGATCTGAACAAGGCTGGGATGGGCTAAAAGAGAATCGGAAAGCCTCTTGGGGAGAAAAGATCAACTGTTGGTGCAGTTATCAGGAAATGGAAGAAGCACCACACCACCTCCAACCTCCCTCGGTCTGGGCCTCCACACAAGATCTCGCCTCGTGGGGTGTCCCTGATCAGGCGAACGGTGAGGAATCATCCCAAGACCACAAAGGGGGAACTGATGAATCAACTGAAGGCAGCTGGGACCACAGTTACAAAAGAAACGGTTAGTAACACACTACGCCGTCATGGATTGAAATTCTGCAGGGCACGCAAGGTCCCCCTGCTCAAGAAGAAACATGTACAGGCCCGTAAAAAGTTTGCCATTCACCACCTGGACAACTCAGAAGAGGCCTGGAAGAAGGTGATGTGGTCAGATGAGACCAAAATAGAACTTTTTGGCCTAAACTCAACTCGTCATGTTTGGAGGGCAAAGAACACCGAGTACAACCCAAAGAACACCATCCCCACCATCAAGCATGGTGGTGGCAACATCCTGCTTTGGGGGTGCTTTTCAGCCAGGGGGACGGTAAAACTCCATCGTATTGAGGGGAGGATGGACGGGGCCATGTATCGTGGAATTCTGGACCAACATCTCCTTCCCTCAGTGAGAGAACTGAAGATGGGTCAAAGATGGGTGTTTCAGCACGACAACGACCCTAAGCACACCGCCAAAGCAACAAAAGAGTGGCTCAAGAAGAAGCACATCAAGGTTCTGGAGTGGCCTAGCCAGTCTCCAGACCTGAATCCAATTGAACATCTTTGGAGGGAGCTTAAAATTCGAGTTGCCAGGCAACAACCTGGGAACCTGAATGATTTGGAGGCTGTCTGCAGGGAGGAGTGGGCCAACATCCCTGCTGAAATGTGCACAAACCTTTTTACCAACTATAAAAACCGTTTGACATCTGTGCTGGCCAATAATGGCTTTTCTACAAAATATTAACATGCTGTTTGTCCAGGGGGTCAAATACTTGTTTTTTCCTCATCAAATGGTTATCAAGTTTTATAAATTCATATGATGTGATTTTCTTTGGGATTCTGTCTTTCACTGTTAGAATGTACATATGATTAATATTATAGACTGTTGCATTCTTTTTAAGTGGGCAAACCTGCAAAATCAGCAAGAGGTCAAATACTTATTTCCCCCACTGTATATACATATCTATATATAAAGAATGCTGTCCTAACTATTGTTCCGTTTATTGATCTCTAAAATAAGATTCTTCCTTTTCAAAACTACATTTCCACTAGCCAGAAATGTACATATAGATATCCTAAATTACATGTTTGCTAGCAAATGTTACATTTCACGCTGCTAAAAATATATTTGTAGTAGTAAGAACAAACGTTCAAATACCTAGAAATCTTTACAAATTTTAAGTGGTCCTTTTGAAATT
This sequence comes from Cyprinodon variegatus, assembly GCF_000732505.1. Classification (NCBI taxonomy): domain Eukaryota; kingdom Metazoa; phylum Chordata; class Actinopteri; order Cyprinodontiformes; family Cyprinodontidae; genus Cyprinodon; species Cyprinodon variegatus. The sequence goes on along the minus strand of NW_015150553.1, from coordinate 6,151 downwards.
TATTAGATTGACTGAATATATATTCCATGTCTCAAATGCATTTCTTCTTTCTAGAAGAAAGAAGAGCTGCAGGCCCTGCTAATTCATAACAGATCAAAGTGCTGAGAAAAGATCTGATGTTGGTTTTACTGGTGGATTTTATTTATCCTGTAGCATTCACTGTCAGTGTTTGCTTCAGTAATCATCTCAAATCAATTTAATTCATCTAAAGTCAAAATCCTTAGAAAAATACTCATCCAGTGTCTGGAGCAGGTAGAACCAATAGGTAATGCTGAAATCCAAGTTGGATCTGCAATACTTTATTCCTCCACCAGATGGCACTCACATGGGAGCTGATCCATAAAAACCTTTTCTGGACAAACCATTCAATGAAATGATGTGGCTTATTAGCTTCTAAAGCCCCTGTCACACCTTGATGATTTAGTCAGTGTACATCTGATGTACAAAAAAAAACAACAAAAACACGGCAAAAATGCTGGAATACGTTGGATAAGTTATGGGTACCTATCCTTCCCCATTCAAAAGAAATCATCTTATGAACATAGGAGGCCAAACACAACCTCATCCTTTCATTCAGTTCTGACTTTCATGTCTAACGAAGTCAGTGCAAGTTCTAATGATTTGCTGTTATTGATCTTTTTATGATTTTATTCAGTACCATGTTTAACCATAGCATGATCTGAAGGTTCTTAGAAATAAAATGTTATATTCAAAAGAAAGGGAAACACAGACAAACTGCTCTACTGAGATAAAGATGACAACAAGGAAGTAATTTAAATCTAATTTTCCTTTAACATGTTCAAACTGAACTTCTTCAGCTATTTTATAGTTTTTAATTGTATCATCCAAATGAAAGCCTATGATATTTTTCTGTGTAGGTTTATATTTATTCTATGCTTCTGAAATATTGACCTTTCTGAAGGCCAGATGCAGACTCAGCACTTTACCCAAATCATCATCACAGTATCACAGCAGTGACTTAATAAATCTGTCTGAATTTGTTGATTCATCTGCATTAAAAAAAAACATCTAATTTAACAATTTGTCTGACAATTCTCCCCTTTTCACTTTCCTCCCAGTAGTTGGACATGTGTTCATGCAGCATGTTCTGAAAAAAGCAGCCTAATGATCCTTTACTAGCTCACTGATTGTCCTTCACACTGAGATTTACACTGTAATGTTATTAGAATAAACAAATATACTACATCTGACCTCAATATCTGTAGTTTGCAGAGAGGAGACTGGAGAAAATCCCTGAACTCCTTCATTCCAGGGTCCAGGTTGGTTCCACTCAGGTCCAGTTCTGTCAGATGGGATGGATTAGACTTCAGAGCTGAGACCAGAGAAGCCCAGCTGATGTCTGAGAAACTGCAGTTCATCAATCTGAATAAAGTATCAAAGATTTTAGCTGAATTCAACAGGATGCAGATTAAAACTTTCCATTAAAACATTCCAACAGAATATATGAGCCCGGCACGTGATAAAC
>NW_015150553.1:0-3656 GCF_000732505.1 Cyprinodon variegatus | reverse complement strand
ATATAATTGTACTAGTAAGAACAAACTTTCAAATACCTAGAAATCTTTACAAATTTTAAGTGGTCCTTTTGAAATTTATTAGATTGACTGAATATATATTCCATGTCTCAAATGCATTTCTTCTTTCTAGAAGAAAGAAGAGCTGCAGGCCCTGCTAATTCATAACAGATCAAAGTGCTGAGAAAAGATCTGATGTTGGTTTTACTGGTGGATTTTATTTATCCTGTAGCATTCACTGTCAGTGTTTGCTTCAGTAATCATCTCAAATCAATTTAATTCATCTAAAGTCAAAATCCTTAGAAAAATACTCATCCAGTGTCTGGAGCAGGTAGAACCAATAGGTAATGCTGAAATCCAAGTTGGATCTGCAATACTTTATTCCTCCACCAGATGGCACTCACATGGGAGCTGATCCATAAAAACCTTTTCTGGACAAACCATTCAATGAAATGATGTGGCTTATTAGCTTCTAAAGCCCCTGTCACACCTTGATGATTTAGTCAGTGTACATCTGATGTACAAAAAAAAACAACAAAAACACGGCAAAAATGCTGGAATACGTTGGATAAGTTATGGGTACCTATCCTTCCCCATTCAAAAGAAATCATCTTATGAACATAGGAGGCCAAACACAACCTCATCCTTTCATTCAGTTCTGACTTTCATGTCTAACGAAGTCAGTGCAAGTTCTAATGATTTGCTGTTATTGATCTTTTTATGATTTTATTCAGTACCATGTTTAACCATAGCATGATCTGAAGGTTCTTAGAAATAAAATGTTATATTCAAAAGAAAGGGAAACACAGACAAACTGCTCTACTGAGATAAAGATGACAACAAGGAAGTAATTTAAATCTAATTTTCCTTTAACATGTTCAAACTGAACTTCTTCAGCTATTTTATAGTTTTTAATTGTATCATCCAAATGAAAGCCTATGATATTTTTCTGTGTAGGTTTATATTTATTCTATGCTTCTGAAATATTGACCTTTCTGAAGGCCAGATGCAGACTCAGCACTTTACCCAAATCATCATCACAGTATCACAGCAGTGACTTAATAAATCTGTCTGAATTTGTTGATTCATCTGCATTAAAAAAAAACATCTAATTTAACAATTTGTCTGACAATTCTCCCCTTTTCACTTTCCTCCCAGTAGTTGGACATGTGTTCATGCAGCATGTTCTGAAAAAAGCAGCCTAATGATCCTTTACTAGCTCACTGATTGTCCTTCACACTGAGATTTACACTGTAATGTTATTAGAATAAACAAATATACTACATCTGACCTCAATATCTGTAGTTTGCAGAGAGGAGACTGGAGAAAATCCCTGAACTCCTTCATTCCAGGGTCCAGGTTGGTTCCACTCAGGTCCAGTTCTGTCAGATGGGATGGATTAGACTTCAGAGCTGAGACCAGAGAAGCCCAGCTGATGTCTGAGAAACTGCAGTTCATCAATCTGAATAAAGTATCAAAGATTTTAGCTGAATTCAACAGGATGCAGATTAAAACTTTCCATTAAAACATTCCACCAGAATATGTGACCCCGGCACGTGATAAACACTAGTCCAAGGACCATTGGTTATTTTCCTCACTGACACTGTGCTGGCCCAATCATACAGCATCACTGAACACATTCTCTCTTTGGCCAGGGTCACTGAATATAGTATAACACCGGTACGCAGCTGCTACCATACTGAGATTGAGATAAAGCTCAGAGGAGTCTCTAGAAACTATGGAAACAAAACTCTCTATTCAAAGGTGGAAAATGACAGTAAGGTTTGCAGGACAGGGCCTTTATCAGCCTGAACTGATGAGTGTGATGGTGGTGGCCCAGAATCACCTCACATTTAAACATTTTGATCCAAAACTAATTAGATAACTTTCACTGTATTTCATATAATGGCTGACTGCTCCACCATAACCTGACAATGAACAGAGAAAAAACCAGACAGAGAAATTGGTATTTGGGAACAGAAAGAAACGGATCAATCCAGACCAGAGATAGAGATTAAACCTTAATACTGACTCAGAGCAGGAAAAATGGAAGTTACAGCTCAATCAATGTTTATCTCATGTTTTGGAAATCTCTTGTCATGAATAAAATAATCAAATGAGTTTTTAGGATCTGACCATTTGACAGAGATTCAACAAAATCTATTTAATCCGTTTCTAAGATTCTCTGAGTTTAAAAATGTTTGTTTATTAAATGATCAAAGATTCAGATAAAGGTTTTTCTAAATAACTCAGAAGCTTAATGATCTTCAGTGAAAAGCTTGTCTCATCTTTTAGCAACTTTAAAAAAATATTGGAAAAAAAATTAAAAGTAACAATTTTCTAAATCTTTGGGTTTTCAGAAATGAGAAATAAAGCCATCTTATCTTGTCTCATCATCTGAATCTTTCCCAAATCAAACTGAAACATCTCCATTATTACTTAACATAATTTCGACTGATTTTCTTAATTTTTGTCCATCAGTCCAAAACATTTGAAAGTTTGAACATCTGGAAAATAAAGTTCAGTATTTAGAACATCTGGAACAGGAAAATAATTCATTTACAAGGTAAAAAGTCTGAGAAATGTTAATCTGACATTTGGACAGCAGCTGTTTTAAAAAAAAACATATTAGAATAAGATTATGCATTAAAATCACCATTAAGGTATCAGTGAGTGATTTGGTTTGAATAAACAGATAAAACTCACAGCAGTTTCTTCACTTTGCAGATTGAACTCTCCAGTATCTCACACAGATGCTTCATTCCAGAGTCTCTAAAGGATTTATCTCCATAGATTGTCTCTATTTCCACTTCAATCAGATGAAGGTTGGACTTCAGAGCTGAGGCCACCACTTCATATCCAGCGTCAGAGAGAGAACAGCCACCAAGTCTGTGATTAGAGGAGAAATAAAGTCAGTTCTAATGAAATCAGACAATCTGGATGATAAACACAGACGAAAACATGATGAGCAAACAGTGATGTCATCATCTGATGAACATCTGCTCTCCACATTAGTGATGGGTCCAGCAACAGCGATGCGTCGGTGCATGCGTGGAGCCCATATAGCAAAACACTGTATCGGTGCACGTGTTGCTTCCAAAAAGTCATGTGACCGATACAGGAGTTGTTTCTAACTGACTGACTCACTAAACTAGGTTTAAAAACGGATCTGCCAACATGATGCATCTGCTAAAAAATGTCTCTTATTTTGCAGTTTATCATTAAAATTATCAAGAATTTTGGAGCCTAAAAGGAATAGGAACGTTTCAGCTTTGTTTGTATTTCAATTTTCTCATTGTGTCATCCTTTTCCTCTCAGTTATCACTCAACTTATCTGTATTAAAGTTAATTTCAAATTGACTCTTAGTTTATTCACTGTTCACCATTTCACTAAGATCACGGTATGAGTAAGCATGAAATAAGTATATTTCATGAGAGAAGTTAGCATGAATTAGGATCTTAGCATGAGCTAACGTTAGCGGGGTAAGCTGTATACATGGAAAACACACACATAGGTCTAAATATGAAAATACACATTCATCCCCTTATAATACTAACTTAAATATTCTCCAAGGCCAAAACGTTTGTAAACTTTAGACAATATGTCTTTAGCTGACTGCTTAGCTGGATCTGATCAATTCAGCTCTCCTGAGCAGTTA
>NW_015150552.1:1568422-1595927 GCF_000732505.1 Cyprinodon variegatus | reverse complement strand
CTTAGAATTCTGACTTTAATCTCAGGATTTTGGATCTTAATGTAGACACAATGAAGGAAGAGATGTAGGAGCACTTCACTGAGTGAGTTGTTTGGGAGGACCAGTAACACATAGGTAAAAAATGACAAAATAAGGCAACTTTTTACATGCCAAAGGCGTCCCCAGTGATGCTATTTCATTAATGGAGGGGCAGAAGGGCATTAAAACAAGAGAGCTAGTCTCTAAAACATGACATGGGTTCAGCTTCATGCTAACATGTTTGTTAGCTGTCAGAATTCAGTCAGAATTCTGAGATTAAAGTCAGAATTCTGACTTTTTTCCAATATTAAACTGAAATAATATTTAAAAATCAGTTAACTTCTTTTATTTTTTTCAGTGGCCCTAATCCTCTTCCCTAATACATTCACATTTGTATGTATATCAATTATGAATTTTTAAAATATACTTTTAACTTACATCTCCAGTCTGTCCAGTCTTCTTTATTTTGTCACATTTTTCTGTCATTATTCAGATTAAGCACCAGTTATATATTTCTATTCACACCAAATATTTAGGTAACTTATTTTAATTTACGTCGATCATTTTTGATTGATTTACTTATTTTGATTTATTTATAGATTATTTGTTCTCTGTGTAAAGTCAATTATTTACTAAGTGTAGTAGGAAGTATTTTCATCTAACATTTTTTTAAACACCAACCATTTAAGTAACATCTCTTTGTTCATATCTAATTTACACAAATGCATACTTTATCATTATCTCATATTTCTACATCATCAATCATATATGTTTAATATGTTTTTTATATATGTATATCTTTTGTGCTTCTCATCACTTCAATCACTTGTGCACATCCTTTTTTTAAATCTTCAAAAACAGTTTTATTTTATTCAAATCAATATAACATCAATCATTTATAGCTGTTTATATTATTTCCTTAATATGTGACATTTCTACTTATCCTGTATTTTTATTCACCTCAGTGAAGCATGTTTTATTCATCTAAATCATTTAGTTTTTCATTATTTGCTTAGATTTCGTAAAAAAATTGACATCAATTATGAATGGTGTCAATATTCCTTGATTTGTCCAGTTTTTACCTATTTTTCTTTTACATCTTTGTGTCATTATTAAACCTACACAATAATCCAAGTAAAGAATTTCAGAAACCTGAGATGTTTGAGTTTTCATTTTATTTTTTTTTAGTGTGTATTCTGACCTTTTCCTTGTTTTATGTTCATTTTTAATCCCACTAAATGGCCTTAAATCAGAGGCAAACAGAGTTTTTCTCAGTTTTTCTTAAAATGTTCTGTTTAAAAGCACATAGAGGCCCTCTGTCCTACAGGCACATTTAGATGTGAATCAATGGCTCATCTGTTGTTCTCCTGAGCTGCTAGAGTCTGTTATTTGGTGAGTTGTGTCCTTGGCCATCTTGATGAGACTGTTTATATATGCTTGGGAGCTGAAACCGCAAGGCTTCCCTACTGTTTAGTGTTTGCCTTTTCTCTTTTGACAAAGATGGCTTCCTCCACACCTCTTTTAAATAATCTGTCTTCTCTGACCAAGATCTATCCATAATGGTTGTAAGAGAGGTATTCGTGGAGGTGTTGACCTTGCTGTGAACTACTGCCCCTCCTGTCCTGCACCAGGAATTTATGTAGTTATTTGGTTGCATAAACAACAGCATACACCTAACCTTTTTATGTTTATAATATATTTCCCGTTAGATATTTGAGGGGATTTCTTGGTATGTCTTTTCAGGACAGTTCTGGGTAATTAGTATTGTCCCTCAGCTGCTCTACCTTTACTCGGCTACTCCTCATTTCATCTGAAGTCTTCTGTTTGTTTGGAATTTCTTCACCTTTAAACTGACTTGTTCTGTTTTCTGCAGGATTCTGTTTAGCTGCCATTGTCTTTAGCACCAACATCAAAATTTCTCCTGTTGTTTTGTCATTGGCCTGTTCCTAATGAACATTTTTGTAAGTTCCTTTTTTTAATAATTTCATTTCTTCTCTAGTAAGCATAAAAAATTTTCTTGCACTTTAGCTTGTGATCCGGGTTAACAAACATGACTCCTTGGTTCCTCATTCCACAGTTCCTTTTATTCGTTATTGTTTTGATATCAATATTTAGTTGGATTTAATTATTTCATTGTGTGTGCCTATTCCGACCTATACAAACCATTTGCGTTACAGCTGACTATGTAGAGTGCTGTAGATGTAAAGACTGACTGATTCTTTTTTGCTGGGGGGAAATATATTTTTCTATATGACTTTAAATTGACAATAAGTTAATGCCACAATTTTCTTTATGTGACATTTTTGCACAGATAATTCTGAAAATTCTTAGTAACAATGAACAGATTTTAGTAACTTGTTTCCATGAACTGGTTTTGTTGGGAGGGAAAATTCCCTGTTGAGTCACAGGTTCAAGGCCCACTTCTCTTTTCACCTTTTCATGCTTTATGAAGCTGTGGGAGGAAATGAAACAAAATCTGGTCTAGAAACAGGAGGGGAGCTGATGATCTGATTCTGTGCATAAAGTCACTTTAATAGGATTTAAAACAAAATAAGGTGTCAGGAAACTTTAAGATCATGAGAAGATAAAGCAAGAACTATCTTAGGGAGTGCCTTTCACAAGACCGTTACGTGTTTTCTCGGAAAAGGTTGAATCATGGAGTATCCTGAATATAGCGAGCTAAACTTTGCTCCAGTTCCTCCCATGTTTTTACATCTTTCTGGGAAAAGAAGATAAAGAGAATGATTAATTGTAAATGCAGAAACTCAAAGACCAGCAGGATGAACTCCTGAGGTAAACTCACCTGAGCAGGCGGTCCTGTGGAGGTCTTCTTTGCGGGTTTGGTCCTGCTCATCTCAGTTTGCTTCACTCTCTGGCACTCCTGCGTCTTCTCTTCTAACTTCTTTTTTAGAGCCAGGATGGTTTCATCCTGAGCCACAAACTGCTGTAGGAGCTTCTGCTTGGCCTTTTTTTCCTCTTTTCTGCAATGTTTCAAAGCCACCATCAGTTTAAGTTGGAATTCACCACTTTTATGAACAGTTCAGAACGACTACCTGTCTGCAGCTTCCTTTGCAAGCACTCTCCTGTGTAGCTCAATTTTCTCAAGCGCCTCCTGCATCTCCTGCTTCTTTTTCTGTCTCTCCGCCACAATGAGGCTCCGTCTCTCCTCCTCCTCTTTCTGCTGGCGCTGCCTCAGCAGAGCCAGCCTCACCTTCAGCTCTGCCAGGGACATCCCACTGTGCAGCTCATGGTCCGCAGTCTGACACCCAAAGACAGGTTAGAGGTCCCGCAGGCTACCATGAAGCTGTGTGTGAAATCTACTCACCTCCGTGTCATCGAAACCGTTTAGTCTAATGCGAGGAAGAGTCTCAATAACGTGAATTTCATGGATGATTTGAAACTTTCTGCAAAGCTCCTTCTGTTGTTCCTCAAGCGCTTGACGAAGGAGCTCCTGATTTTGTTCGGATACTTCTTTCACTGTGAAATGAGCGTTTAATTGACGAGAGGTCATAATGAATCACAAAATTGCTCTTTGTCTTTTGTCAAAGTTTAAGTCGTACCAATTTTCTGCTTTAACTTTGTGATCTTTTCTTTAGCTGCCTTTGCGTTTTTCTCGCCCTCTGCCACCTGTTTTGCCAATTCCCTGAATTGTTCTTCCTCCTGCAGACGTTTTTCTGCATATCTCTTCATGAGCTGAATAGTCTGGCGAAAAACAAGATATTCTCAGGTGAGTGATGAAGAGGGATAAGTAATAGACACATTTTTGTAATCATCTCTCCAGTGTTGCGACACTATTGACTTGTAACTACGTACCTCTTCCTTCTTCAGCTGGGCAGCCTTAAGGTTTTGTTCGGTAATCCGAGTCCGAGCCAGAGCTACCTCTTTTTTACAGATTTGTGTCTCCAGACGCTTTAGTTCAGTCCTTTGCACCTGTTCCTTATGTTCCCTCTTCAGGATCTCCCTCTCCCTCTGCAGGATAGATAAGGGGTCTCGACCTCCTTCCACCAGTCGCTCTATTCTGTTAAAACATTGATTTATATTCTCAGTCAGTCAAGTGGAGAAGCCTCTCTATAACTTGCGGCTTGTTATGAAGAGAAAAGTTATTGACAAAAACAGCCTCCAGCTATATGAGGCAGTTATTGTGCATTAGGTCATATTACAGTTTCGAGGCGATTCAAGCAGCCTTTTTTTAGTATTACTTTCCTCTGCAGAGGAAGAAATTCAAGCTGAGAGGCAGATATAGATATTCCCTAACATCTAGATATTTATTATGTTTAAATTTAATTTAACAGGGAAAAATATATTAAACACTGTCTAAAAGCTTATAGTATGTATACAGGTTCATAAAGCCAGCTAATTTGCACACACTCACACACACATACACCCACATGCTTGTTCTTCTAGGTGTAGTCAGGATCATGTGTTAACTAACATTTACTTCCATTGTTTTTCAGTCATTTTCAACCCTTTCTACGCCCTAACCATAAAACTAACCCTAAACCTAAGCATTACCAATGCAAACCTCCCCCTAACCCTAACCCAACTGACACTTTAGCCCTAAACCTAACCATTAGCAACATACCTTGTGAGGACCAGCAAAATTTCCTCACTTTATAACAACTGGTCCTCATTGTGATGGTGAAATTAAAAAAACTGTGTGTGTGTGGGTGGGTGTGTGTGTGTGTCAGGGTGTGGTCTTGTTTTACCTACAATTAGAGGAAGTATTTTGTAAAATATCCTACATGTGGGGACTTACAGGTACATACGGGGACATTCAACTGGTCCCCATACAGTACAGCTCTGTCCTGTGAGTAGGGGTTAGGTTAGGGTTAAGGTTGCAGTTAGTTAATGTTGGCAATAGTTAGGGTTAGGATAAGGGATTAGGCCATATGAAATCATTTGCAAGTGAATGAAATGTCCCCATATGTCATGAAAACATATGGGGACATATGTCTTTTGTTTCGTGTCTTTCATTACTGGATGAACTGATTAATCCAGGTGGATCTGGCCATGGTTACTGAAGTCAGGCACACCTGGATTAATCATTTCATCCGGTAATGAAATAGAGGAGCTGCCTTAAGTTCAGGAAGTAATGTTGTGCATAGACCTTATTAGTGCTCACAGACTTGCTTCCCCTTTAACCATTTCTTCACTTCCAACTTAATGAATTGGATTCTTTCATTTTCCTGAGTTTAGATGGTAATAAGTTTATAATTTTATACCTTAGATTAATAATGATGATTTACCGAAATTTGTTTTGTATTTCCCTGGCAAATAGTTTCACTTACTACTCCTCGTTTCATAAGGCCATGGTTTTGTGTATTTGTTAATCCTGTGTTCATTTCAGATACATAACTGTTTAAATATATTTAAAAAAAAAAAAGCTTTTAAAAGAAATAGTTGGATCAAAGCTTTCTGATCCATTATTTTTAATCCCTGTTTGTTCTATGATCTTATTGGGTTAGTTGTTGTTTAGTTAGTCTGGTCCCCAAACTGTTAAGCTATAGAATAGATGGGGGAATATCATTTAATGCATAAACTGTTGGGCTATTTTCAGAGCGATATATGATCTCATTAGAGTAAACAGTTCAAATTTGTTTTGACAACTATTAAAATCTTTTAAACTGTATAAAATTTTTACTTGGTGTCTAAAGCAACATATATAGCTTCACAAATCATTTTAACTAGATACAGATAACCATAGTCAGTTATAGATGTTTATAAGCAGTTACAGATAATATTAAGCGAATATAGTTATTTCTATTAATAGGAATATATATCTAAAAACTGGTACACATTTTTAGAGGCAGGTATGGATGTTCATTAAGACATCAAAGTCAATCTAGATCAAATAAGGCTATTTGTAAGCAGGTATAGATGCTTAAAAGCAGATACTGTAGTTATTACTATTTATTTTATTATCATGCATCCAAACTCTGTATGTCTGTAACATGTTTGTTTATGTTTTATGTCTAACGTAAAATTTGTTTAGGTAGGTATTCTGATAAAGTCATTTATAAACCTTCTTTCCCCAAATAGTTAGATGGAACTCATAAAACGTTGTTTTTAAAATGCATGGTTCTTTGTTTATATCACTTTTTTTCCTGATATCATGCATTCCTGTTATGGTTATAAACAAGTAGATGTATTTCAGTACCTCTGTAGATTCCCCTTCACTTGACGGTCATGCAAAGCCTCTTTTCTCCGAATGTCTGCATTATTAAGCTTCACTGAATAGCTTTTAACCTGCAATAATTAAATAAATACCCGTGTGAATAGAAGATATACAGATGATAATGTGCAGCAGGTAAGACTAATGAATTATTACCTTACTAGTGGGTGGAATCGCTGATGAACGAAAAGAATCAAACTTCAACCTGGAGTTAAAGTCTGCCGTAATCTGGGAAATCACATTCTGCAAAACAAATGTGGGTTTCAGCAGAAATGCTTCAGTTCTCCTCTAGTATCATCCAACTAATTACCTTAATGTAAAGCTTTGAAATTAATTTATTAGAACAATGGGAAAAATATGAAATGTTAGGCTGATCAGTTACATTTGTACTGGTTTTTGAAATGCACATAAAGCAACGTTGAACATGCAGACAAAAAAAAAAAAACAACTTCAATATTCTCCCCAAGCCAGGTAAAAAAGTATTCAGATGAAATTTGGACTAAATCATCTTTGATTGCACAGGAAGTGCTTTTTTGATTTCCAAAACAATAAATCTGTTTATTTAAAATTATTCACACTTATTGAAGGTTAACGCACTTTTCATATATTTGGTGAGCAAAGGTGAAAAAGTCACATTCATCTTTCTACATTTTGAGTGCCTGATGTGAGCTACCTTCTGCTTCTTATCACTTATTCTGAAATAATATTTCTGTTTTCTAGGAAGGTTAAAAAAAAAGGGTTTTGGGATTTATACTCACAGTTTTTTGAAATACTGTATTAAAAACATTACTCCTAATATCTGTCTATTTCAGGGTGCTGAACCATTAGGAAAAAGTGATGTAGAATAGCAGAGAGAGTAAGGAGATAGAGATGGACTATGCAGCCGAAAATACAATAAATGAAGCCACTCCTAATCCAGTTTGATTAGCTTGTTGTTATTTTGTTTGTTTTATTTTGTTAACTGTGATCTTCTTAGGTATTTCAGAAAGATTTTGTTTTGGATTGCTGCCCAAAAGAGGAGCTGTTATCCATCCGTATAACACTTAAAATTTTGTGCTGACATAAACTCGCCTTGTCTGGAGTTAGGGCAAACAGAAAATGGAGGGCCCCTTTAAAGCTGAGAAAAATATAGATGAAAAAGCTGACCGACCAAGGAGCATAAACCCATGTAGGTTCTGAGAGAACAAGCAATGTCTGACCCACAAGCAGATGCGCCCTCTCCTGTCCTAAAATGTTTTTAGACTCGTAACCTCCAGGCTTTTCTCTGATAAAATCTGCTTACAAACGGTGTCCATTATGTTAAATAAGGCATCTTAAAATCCAAATTATGCAGAAAAAACTGTTTCCTCTCCTTCCCAAAGCTGGATTTCCTGTTTCTTTCTTTCTTTCTTCTTACTTAGTTTATCACTCTATATCACTGTGATTATTGATCCATTTATGGGTTTGGTCCATTTTTTTCATTTGCTTTTCAATGGAAGAGCTAATCTTATGATTCTCAGAATAAATATGTTTTCATTATACATCCCTCTAATTTTTTATGCAATCTGGACTAAATGAAAAAGAGGTTCGGCCAGAAGACAGGTTTTCATAGATCCGACATATATATATATTTTATATCTAATGATGCTGACATTATTTTTTATGTATATGCCAGAACTCATAATAAAGAAATATATATTTAAGATTTGAAGATGATTAGTTAAGCTTTTTATTACAATAGAATAGAATGAAACAGAAAAACATTTTATCAGCCAAAGGATGAATTTAGTTTTAAGCAACAAAATAAAACACAAATGGAAGCATGGAGATAGATACACACAAGGTAAAAAAATGTTAGCCAAAAATAAAAACTGCATAGTAAGCCCAATTTGTCAACATAAAGAATATGTGTAAGTGAATGCATAAAAATGCCAACAGGCTGTTGACAAGAAAAAATATGTGGGATAACAGCAGAGAAGTACAGTAAATCCAACCGCTACTGGGAGAAAGGATCAGTGATTACGCCCCTTTGTGCGTTAAGGATACAGATGTCTGTCACTGAAGTCAGCGTGATGGCCTAGTGGTTAGGGCATTGAGCTAGGAATCCTGAGGTTCTGAGTTCGAGCTCCACTCCCACAGACTGCCACTCTGGATCCCTGAGCAAGAGCCTTAACCCCACACTGCTCCCCGGGCGCCACACAATGGCAGCCGACCTCTCCCCAAGGGGATGGGTTAAATGCAAATGTAAATTTCTCCAATGTGAGATCAATAAAGTTTAATTATCATTATATTGAGGAGCTGTGCAAATGCTTCATGGATCAGGTAGGAGATGGATGCATATAAAGCAGGAAATACCTCCTACCTTTGTGTGCTCTGATTTCTCTGGATTCCCACATCTAAACTGGTTCACATTAGCCTCATACAGAAGTTCCTTAGGTTGGAAACACAGAGATACGGAAATGAGTGCATGCTATACTACAGTCAGCGTAAAAGTAACACAACCAGGGGCTGATTCCCCTGGTTGTGTTACTGCGTTTCTTGCCTCTATAGTCTTATAAAAATTATTTCAGATGGAACTTGCTGTTCTCTAAATTACATGTTATTATCAGAAGCCAAAACCTGTTTTGTGAAGATGAAGGCAAAAGCAGACGTTGTACCTCAGCCTTTTGTTGGTTCTTCTCTTTAATCTCCTCTATTATCTGCATTTCTTTTGGAGCCGTGTACGTACTGTTTGGGACCTGGGAAAGTAGAAACTGTTATACAAAGAAAATAGAAAATAGATGGATGAATCTCTATTAATGACACAATGCTAAGAAAAGAAAGACCATAAGGAAACAATTATAGTGATTTAATTTGGGACATGACTTTCAGGGAACCATATCCAAACCCTGCAGCATTTCTTTTAGAAAATAGCTCTGCTTCACAATAGTCTGGCAATAACATTTCCTGATTCTTTTAAGAGTGCAACAGTACTAACTGGTGAATTAGTCAGTTCACCTCTAATTAAATAATTGTAAAATTTTTATTTTTCAAATGACTGTGCGTAATATATAATTTTCAAATGTGTATCTTTAATCACAAATTCCCGTTGATCTTTACAATTTAAAGGAGATACATTTAATGTTTATAGCGGTAATGTAAATTGTAACCTAGAGTAAAACTTTGCTAGCTGTAGTCTACTATAATGTCCCATTGATTATAATTTCCTTACATTCTCTCCATTTATAGAAAAAACAGTCTCATTGTTTATACCAGTAAGGAAGGAAGAAGTAAAACATTGTGAAGAACTAAGAAGCATTGAGCTACAAGAATCCCCTACAGGGAGGAAATAAGGCACATGAAGATAATAACATCAATCAGGATGAAGATAAGGGAAGTGAAGTTGTCCTCTAGGACAGTATAACATGTTCTAATATTTTCTAGTTCAGGTCGTAAAAAATTAAAAGAAATGTGTTTGAATGCCAAGAAAATAAGATTTTTCTGTGTAAAAATTGACCATGGACTCAACTAAACTTTACTGTAACCAATATTACATTACAATGGCTTTAATCTTTTTTTTTTCAGAATTCTTGCAATTATTGCAATTCCATAATTGATATTCAAATCATGTTGCAGTAATTGTCTCTTTTTTATTATAATTGCTGTTCATAGTAAACAAGAACCCATGCATCTTACTGTTTTTCCACCCAGACAAGCTTAATGCCTGGAGCTCTATTCTTTATCTTTTAAGAAAAAAAAAAACATTCAGTGTTTTATATTTTCAACTGGCATTAAAATACAAACCATAGCTAGTTAAATAGGCTCACAAACTGTAATCTTTGGAAAAAGTGAAAATAAAATAAAAAACACTAATCAAAAGAGAGAGTTAGATTATGATTCTAAAGATATTTGATCCTGACTGGTTTGGACTTTTCTTGAACAGAGATCGGCTCCGGGATGGGTGGAAGATGAGGTCTAGGTTTGGTGAGGTTGAACTCCTCACACTGGGTAGTTTTAACTGCAGCTTTCCTGACTTCAAGCTCTTTTGCAGCATCAAGCTGATCCAAGAGGAGATTGATCTCAGGGCGCCACCTATAGGACACATAGACACATTAATTTCACTTTGTAGTAAAGGATTCTCCTTATTGTTCTCTTGCTATTACCTGAGGAGAGGGCCAACCAGATTCTTCTGCACAAATTCAGCTTCATAGATGCTGTTCAACTCCTCTTGTATCAAATGGGTGAGGTTTGATAAGAAAAAATGAAGAAACTAAAGAGAATGGGGAAAAAATGAAAAAAATAAAGAGACATTAAAAACAATCAGATTTTCTCATCACCTTAATGTTTTACTGACTGCGTTCAAGCACTCACCAGATGCATCTTCTGGGTGCCTAGAGACTTAACTATGCTGCTAAAATTTTTCAACCCAAGTTCATCCAGGGAAAATATGGTAAGGTAACAGATAACTGGGAAGGCATATAACATTAAGTCAGAGATTCTGATTTTTCACTTATGGCTGTCTTCAGTAAGATGGTTTACTTACCGATAAACTGGCTGCGGTCACTTCTGCGAAGCCACTTCTTGTTCCCAACATAAAACGCACTGATTACAACATCCAGCAGCTTTTTATATTCAACACACCCAGAAAAAACTTCAAGGATGAACTTCCTCTCCGGGGGATCGATGTTCTGCAGCAGGGAACAAATTTAATTGTGAGTGGTTGATTGATTGACTTAATTGATCTCACAGTGGAGAAATTTACTCGTTACATGGGCTCAAATAGTCAAACAGAAAAAGGAAGGTGCCAGAAGAAAAGATGCATGGGTATATACACTCACCGGCCACTTTATTAGGTACACCTGTCCAACTGCTCGTTAACACTTAATTTCTAAGCAGCCAATCACATGGCGGCAACTCAGTGCATTTAGGCATGTAGACATGGTCAAGACAATCTCCTGCAGTTCAAACCGAGCATCAGTATGGGGAAGAAAGGTGATTTGAGTGACTTTGAACGTGGCATGATTGTTGGTGCCAGAAGGGCTGGTCTGAATATTTCAGAAACTGCTGATCTACTGGGATTTTCACGCACAACCATCTCTAGGGTTTACAGAGAATGGTCCGAAAAAGAAAAAACATCCAGTGAGCGGCAGTTCTGTGGGCGGAAATGCCTTGTTGATGCCAGAGGTCAGAGGAGAATGGCCAGACTGGTTCGAGCTGATAGAAGGGCAACAGTGACTCAAATAACCACCCGTTACAACCAAGGTGGGCAGAAGAGCATCTCTGAACGCACAGTACGTCGAACTTTGAGGCAGAAGGGCTACAGCAGCAGAAGACCACACCGGGTGCCACTCCTTTCAGCTAAGAACAGGAAACTGAGGCTACAATTTGCACAAGCTCAT
This sequence comes from Cyprinodon variegatus, assembly GCF_000732505.1. Taxonomy (NCBI): domain Eukaryota; kingdom Metazoa; phylum Chordata; class Actinopteri; order Cyprinodontiformes; family Cyprinodontidae; genus Cyprinodon; species Cyprinodon variegatus. Next base: position 1,584,380 of record NW_015150552.1, on the reverse strand, counting down.
CGAAATTGGACAATAGAAGATTGGAAAAACGTTGCCTGGTCTGATGAGTCTCGATTTCTGCTGCGACATTCGGATGGTAGGGTCAGAATTTGGCGTCTACAATACGAAAGCATGGATCCATCCTGCCTTGTATCAACGGTTCAGGCTGGTGGTGGTGGTGTCATGGTGTGGTGAATATTTTCTTGGCACTCTTTGGGCCCCTTGGTACCAATTGAGCATCGTTGCAATGCCACAGCCTACCTGAGTATTGTTGCTGACCATGTCCATCCCTTTATGACCACAATGTACCCAACTTCTGATGGCTACTTTCAGCAGGATAATGCGCCATGTCATAAAGCTGGAATCATCTCAGACTGGTTTCTTGAACATGACAATGAGTTCACTGTACTCAAATGGCCTCCACAGTCACCAGATCTCAATCCAATAGAGCATCTTTGGGATGTGGTGGAACGGGAGATTCGCATCATGGATGTGCAGCCGACAAATCTGCGGCAACTGTGTGATGGCATCATGTCAATATGGACCAAACTCCCTGAGGAATGCTTCCAGCACCTTGTTGAATCTATGCCACGAAGAATTGAGGCAGTTCTGAAGGCAAAAGGGGGTCCACATATATATATATATATATATATGTGTGTGTGTGTGTGTGTACCTGTCTAGCCATGAGGACCATTTTTTCCATTTTCATCATCAAATTGTGGACCAGTTTTTGCAAAGTTAGGACATGTCGGTCCTCACATGCTATTTTGCTAATGGTGAGGTTCAGGGCTAAGGTGTCAGTTGGGTTAGGGTGAGGTATGCATTGGTAAAGGTTAGATTTAGGGTTAGTTTTAGGGTTAGGGTATAGAAAGGTTTGAAAATGACTGAAAATCAATGGAAGTCAATACATGGTCCTCACTACGATGGCAGTACGAGTATGTCTGTGTATGTGTGTGTTTGTGTCAGCTGAAATTTTTTTTTTCTTTTTTTTTTTTAAGCAGGATTATTAAACAGGGTTTTTTCACAGGGTATTGGATTGGTATGTAATTGCACATTATACATTGCACAAGTTATTTTACAAGTTATTTCAGATGTCATTTCTAGCATCTATGTCAGCTACTCTTTGTGTATCTAATATTACCTGCAGATCCATGGAAGCTTCCTCTAAGAACACGTCCACACATCGGTTGTCAGATGAGAACTTGTCGAGCAGAACGCAAGCTTGCTTCATAAGGGACCCGAGCCCTGATGGCATTTTTAAACTTTGGAAAGGTAAAATGAATACGAAAAAAATAGTAAATAAATAATAATAATAAAAAAAAAACTTCAGCTCGTGCTTCCAGAGATGAACTTTTATATAAGGAGGGCAATATTATCAAAACATGTTTTTTCTTTAAGCCTGGAACGTGTTACATTTGGCTTGCAAGCGTCTCGAACCGTCAATGATTAGGAAGTCTATAACCTTACACAGCGTCCCGTTGCCTAGCAACATACACCGGATGTTAACAGAAGTGGCTTTAAAATTGGCAATAAACCCTGTAATAGGAGGTTTGTTTTACAGTTTGAGTTTTTGTTTCAACCGTTTTATAGCCAACAGTGTTTTCTATCCACGCAGGTTATCATCGTGGGATCCGGATCCTTTGTTGGTGACGTGACGTCAGTGCGAGATGGGTGCTGCTTTCAGGTGCTGCTGGGGATTGTAGGCACAGACCGGTCACAGATAAAACCTTAGGGTAAGATATAAATGAAGTAAATATTATCAACAAATATGAGGCTGGTAATTATAGTCAACATTAACTGTAAAACTGATTTTTTTTTTTTTTTTACTTTTCTTTAGATGCTTCAAAGCAAGATTCAGCAGAGCAATATCAGAGATGTCTGATCACAGGCTTCAAACAGAAGGAGGTCTGGACAGATCCAACAAACTGAACACAATTTTCCATAGGTTCAGTTTAGGAAAAGTCATCCTTCTTTCCTGCATATGGTCATTGACCCAAAGCTTTCCTGTTGCACCCATACTGTTTTATTTTCCACCTCTTCTATGGACTTTCGTCCTTCAATTTGTTTGTTTTGAACCAAATACCTATTTAATATTTTTGTTGTTGGCCACAGAAAACTGTTTGCACACTGTTTTAGACTGATAGTTCTAGACAGGGACCAAGAGGGACCAGTCCCTCTGTAGAACTGATCCTGGCCCCTATTATGGCCCGTTACGCTGAAGACATAATAATAAATACATTTGTAAAGATGATATGCACTGGAACAGACATGGTAAGAGATGGATCCTTTGACCTGATTTCATGTTTTTTCTTTTAAGTTCTGTTTTCATTTTGATTTAAACATTAAGGTGAAAGCTTTAGCAGTATTGAGATATAATCACAGTTTTCATCTGCTAAATGTTATTTTAAACCAAATTTAAAACATACCATAATTTGTTACAGCTGAACTTTTCAGTTTTACTTAAGTTCTACTTATGACTTGATTCAAACTGGGCATTTTCATTTGAAATAAACGTGATATTCCTTAAGTATGAGATTACATTGACCTGATATTCCAAAAGAAAAAAAAAAGGAAAAAAAAGCTTTATTTAATTATTTACGAGATATTTATTTAGCAATCAGTTATTTAGTTAAAATTTTTATGAAACTAAATGAGGTGGAAATTTCCCTTCATTAAATGAAGAGCTGCAAGTAGCTCTTTTTTCATCTGCTGCCTAAGGATGTTTTACATAATTAACTATTGTGTTGTTTTATTGGTTTTCTGGGCCCCCGTGGAAACCCACACTGACGCCCCCCATTAAATTTGGTCTAGAACCGCCACTGCTTAGACTGAAAGTTCATTATAGCACCACTAAAACCAACCACAAACGCGGTTTATAGATTCCCAGATTTGAACACAAACCTGTAGAACTTGTCTGCTCAGTTGAGGAGGAACAGTCTAGGTACAGTCCTCCCTCCCTTCACAGGTAACGTCTGTCCCATCGCTGCTGATTGGTTGGAGCGGCCCGTGAAGGCACCATCACTCAGAAAGTGGGAGGGGACTGTTGCTAACGTGACCGTCATGAAATAACGTTCGCGGGAGGGGAGGGGGGCAGAGGGGAGCGGAGCCGTCAGTCGGTTGGTGTCCGGAGCAGAGGAGGCAGGCTGAGCTTTGGAATTGAGGGAAAAATGGGAATAACTTCCCGTCTATCTGCTTTGTTCTGTTCCACATCCCCGCTGTAGTCTGGGAGAACCATCCCGTACACAGTGTCTGGTCCTCCGGTTGACAGGGGACCGACCGCAGCTAGCTGGGTTAGCAGTCCACCGTCACCGTGAGGCTCCCGACCAACCGACCCGGCAAAGCAGAGCTGAGGAGTGGCTGTGACAAAGGAAGGAGCCATGAACCGCTTCAGAAAGTGGCTTTATAAACCCAAGGTGAGTTTCTGCTGAACGTCAGGTTATCTGACCCGGTTCTGGTGCGTTTTTATCCCTATGGATTCTGCTGCAGACCTGCTACCATTAGCTGTGGTCCTGATGTTTGACAAGCTGCTGTCCCTTTGTTGGGGTTTGTTGTTGCTTTTATTGATGTTCAGATGTTTTTTTATATTATGATCTCATTTTTTGGAAGAGATTCAGTCACCTGTTCCCTCTGCTGACTGTCACTAAGGCACATTTTCTTTCAATAATATACGACCAAATTGACATTAGTTAACATGTAATTATCAGCTGAAAACTTAAATAGAATATATCAACTATATGTTTAACTCTATTGTTTTATTATAAGTTAAAAATAAAATATTTTACTGTTTAGTGAATAATTGCATTGGTTTAAACTTACTTTTTGTTTAACTGATAAGGTTTTTTTGTACTTTACAGGGGAGGATAGACACTGAGATGTTGAACTTGCCTTTTATTACCTATTTTAATGGAACAAGTAAAGTTGACATGGAAAGTTGTGATCATTTCTGTTGCCTCAGCAGCAGGGTGACACCCTACATCTTTGTTCTTCCTCATGCATTGTTTTGTCCAGGTTCTCTTTACCTTTCATGTTGTTTTATAGTTAAATATTAGATTGAACATATTTTTACTGCTCTTATGACCTGATACTGGTAAATAATTTCCCAGTCAGTTACAATAAATGTATAAATAATCAATAACTGAGTACCCAAACATTATTTGTTGTGATGGGATGGATTGTTTTGACCTGTGTTTAGTTGATACTTGTTTTTATTTTTTATCTCTTAGGGAGAAACAAATCTGCATTTTTAGTTTTCTTTCACATGAGCTGTCACTGTAAAGCATGGAAAACTTGCCTGTAACAGCAGAGAAGGTATTAAAGGCCTGGCTGGCTCTTTAAATGAACAGTTCAATAATACACCAGCTGCAGCGGGGAAGCTTGGCTGAACATGTGGATGTTTCACCAGGGTGCAAATTCTTGTTAAATGTTTTGTTAACTTTAGGCTGTGTGGAATTTCACATTTAGAGCACGCCAGAAACTGAGAGCAGTGTTTATACTGATGCTGGAGAAAGAAGTTTGCAGTTCAGACTCATGATTTCACTTAAATGTTTCTTATCAGGCATATCAAGTAGGCAAACGAGCTGATAAGTCAGCCTGTCTGCTAATGCGTAGATCTATCCTTTTGGGAAGGCTTGTGGTGTTTATGTCATGCAGGCTTTGATAGAAAGACCTCTGATTACATATCATCCACCTGCTCTTGACCACACGTCTGCGTCACTTTGTTTCTGTGCTCAATCATGTTTTCTGTTGTGGTCAGGCCAAAGTGTTGGGGCTTCACCACAGTATTGTTAACCTTCATAATAACTACTGCCTCTGACCTCCTGGGAGGTTGCATCAGTGTCCTTTTTGCCAAACTGCAGCCTTCCTTAGAATGACCAGAATTATGCATCTGTGTGTGGGATTGAGATTGCTCGCCCTGTTCCCAAAGGAGTGGGAGAGAGGTGAATAAAGCAGCTGTGATTACACCCATAGATCCAGAAAGGCAGAAATGAAAGAAGGGATGTTTTTCTTACTTAGCTTCTAGCAGTGAAGGTGCAGCAATCTTTACCCATCCTTTAATATTCTCCTTCCTCTTATTGAAGACTGTGGTTTAGTCGTTGAGCATCAATCGTAAGCAGTTTATCTCTGAACTATGTACTCCTGGAGACAGAAAATTGCTGAGTCAGCATGCTCGGTTGACTGAAGCAGGGATATTGATATTTCCAGAACAGCTATGTCCCACCCTGGATAAGTCCCAAAGTGAAAGCCTTCTTTTTTTCTTTTGGCCCCCTGCTGCCCAATCCTTGCTCTTACTGGAGAGCACTATGCAGCACAGTGCGGGAAGTTATGTTTCCTCCTTTTCTGTCTATAATACAAGAAGGGGAGGCGAGAAGGCTGGCTTAAACAGGGGAAGCAGTGTGTCTGAGTTTGGAATGTCAGCTGGAACCTTATTCCAGAGGCGGGAAGCTCCGGTCCCCATGGTAACCACATGGTAAACAGGAACAGTTAAATGAATTTGTATCTGATAAGATTTTTGTACGGTCTGAATCAACCAAACAGAAATTAAGTGCAATAGAAATCAAAACAGAAATTTGAAGGTATGTCAAAGACACATTGTTCTTGAAAAGAACTGCTTATTGTTTTTAATAGATAAAAACAATACTTCTGGCAGAAATGCAATCCTTACAATGTAATCTAACATGACATTTTATTTTGTTATTGATATTCCCAGGAACCAATTCCAACTATTTTAATATTTGTTTTTTTAATTAAATTCTGGTATTGGAAATCAATATCAGCTAAACTGAGTCTTGGTTCATCTCAGTCTGTATTTAAAATCTCTGCTGTAAACATTCTAATAGAAACACTCTGCTTCTTTCTGCTTAGAGTTTATGCAGCCCTTTGGTTAATAATAAATGAGTCAGTTTCCCTCACATCTATTGTTGTTTAACTACTGTTCTCTGTTTGTTTAATATCACATGATCAAATATTCTTTCTATAAGTAATGAAAGTATGTATCATTCATGCCGGTATCATAATGGGTCAATATCTGTATGATTTAAAGCTGTAGTATTGGTATCGAAAAATAAATAGTTGTATTGGGACACTCCTAATTTCATTTTTACCTAATTTCATTTTTTTGAAGTTTATACTTTGCTCATTCTGAATACATTTCAGATGGAGAGAGTTATGTCCTTTGTTTGATACTATAACAATATTGAAATGATTTGAACTCCAACCCCTGGGACCTTTTCCTGCAACTATTTGATGTGTCCAACTGACCTGAGTAAAAGAGCTGAAATATCTCCTCTTCTAGTTAAAGTTCTATAAAATCCTGTTATGGATTCATTATGCTGTTCAAGGGTGTTTACTGTAGTTGTATACAGGTGTTTGAAATCAGGAACATCTGAAAAAGATACCCAACAGTACAATGATGTTACACTATGGCTGGGCAATATGAACATAGAATTGTATCATGATATTTTGTATTTATTGTTCTTACAATCAATACCTAAAGAGATCTGCTAAAAAAAAAAAGCATTTCCAATTACAATTGGTAAAGCGTGTCACTGCTTTCAAAGCCCGGCAAAAACCACCCTTAAAATCCTACATATACATTAAGAAACTGATTTCTTTAGGACTCTGGTGACATTAAAGTTAGTTTTTTTTTTTCCACCCCAAATAGCACAAAGTAGCTTTTTTCCTCATACCTAGTTTTTTTATTAAATGAGGCAGCAGAAAGCACTTTTTACATATTATTGTCTGAGGGATAGGATGTAGATAGTAAACGAAACAAACCCAAAGACAGAGTCTAGAGGTTGGGGTGTCCCGATCCGATATCATCTGTTTGATATTAGGCAAAAAAACGAATATGGGATTAAATCAGCCTGATTGAAAATTCTGCTTAAAGTTTCCGTTACTCATTGGTTTACATTACATGGGCCAGTTGTTCTCATACTGTACCTATGGTAATGTTGTCGACTATTGTTCTCTGATTACCGTAAGTAATATGACCTGATCAAGCATTTCTAACATTCTACATTACAAAATAAGTAATAAGATAATGTGCGATTAGTGCTAATATCGGATCGGGTCAATATCGGTATTGGTCAATTCTCTAAGCTGCATCAGGACAGCCCTACCTAGAGGTGTAATAAATAATATAACATTCAATATCTTGGACTGGAAGGTTTAACAATGGTCATGGTAAAAAAAAAAAAAAAAAAACTCCTTTTAACCAGATTAGCTGCATCTTGGTAATCAGTTGATGAGAAATCTAATGTAAAATGGTTTCAGTAGGAGAACTTACATCAAAGATATAAACGAATAGGTGGAAAGATTATGAGACATTTTAAACTAAGATCATTTACTCTTCAAAAAATATAAAAACATATTCATTTTTGTTCATAAAATGTTTTTAAACATTTAGAAACATGTCAAGGAAACATGATAAAGCACAGAAGCAGGCATTGGTCATAAATTATGATATATTGTGTAAATGCTTGGACAAATCTTATGGTAATAATAGTATTATTAATGTTATCATGGTATAATCAAGAAGGGAAATCTTTTGGATTTAAATATAATGATTATTGGCTGGGCAGCTTCTACAAGGCTTTAAATAGCATTGAATCCTCACAGTTTCTTTTGGCAAGTATTTCAGATCATCGAATTTAGTTTTAGACAGAAAGCCTATTATAATAATCTGAATATTTTGAAAAATAAATCTTGAAATGATTTGATCTATTAAGGGAAACAAGTGCTAAGAACTGACCTTATAATTTAGGCAATTCAAGGGTTTTAAATCACAAAATACAAAAAAAAAAAAAACTGCTAAGGTCATGCTAAAGGAAACTATTTATTTAAAAACCGATTTCTGTTTTTAATGAGGTAGCCTTTGTATGACATTAAGAAATTTTATCTGAAAGATCTAATTTAAGGGGGAAAAAAGAAGAAAAAAAGGAGAAATCTTTAACAGGAAAGTTTTTAACAGGAGTATGGTAAAGGATCAGTCCATTTGTACTCATTTTGCTCCTTTATTTCTTTATTGTCCATCACTTCAAATCAATGTTATTTTATTTATTGCTTTGATATATTTTCTTCTATGTGAATTATAGACAAAGAGTTGAGGAAAGAATTGGCAGCATTACTGACAGTCCTGTAGTAAAATATTTCCATCTTTAATTTAATGTGAAAACATTTTCAGGTGCAGCTCTGAATAACTTTTTCAACTCTTGTTGGTTCGATTTGTTATTTCCTTGATAAATAGATAATGACGGTGCTTACCTCAATCATCCTACATGATGTGAATTATTAAACCTGCTGCAGAGTAAGGCAGATAATGTGGTGGTGCGTTGGACTGTCACAGGTATTTTTCTGCCTGCAGAGTGGGGAAAGCGATCGCCGTGGCTTCATATTTAGGACAGTTTCTGCAGTTCTTTGTGAGCATCCCATTCTGCTTACCCACTGGCCGTGTGGTAATTGATTTGGTGTCAGCTGTGGGGATTTACAGAGCTGACCCCAGCACAAACAGAGGCAGGTTCTGCGATTGAAAACACTTTTAATTCACCGCAGGACGGTTGGAATCAGGGGCTCAGCTGTCTCAGGTTGGTAAGGGTGACGATTAAAGGAAAGCAGTTGTACAACCAAGGAGAAGAGGAGTGAGATTTATGGTAGCACAGAGAACAGAAACCCCGACCTTTGCTCTCATCTTCTTCGCCTTGTTTCTGCTGATAGTAATTGCCATGTTCTTTGATCAAAGGTGCTTCAAATCTCCCTTACATGATCTCCGATGATCATCTTAAAACGTTTATCCAAGGTGCCCTTTGTTTAAAGAGCAGCTAGGGAATAAAAATTGTCCCTGATTGTAGAACTTTAATTCTTCTTTCGCCTTTCATTTACCTGACAAAATGTTGGAATCATTTGAATAGCAAAAAGAAGTGTGATGTTTTGAAAAACATTCAGACATATTTTGGTTTAGAATCATGAATCTGACAGACTTACATGTTTGATAGTAAATTCAAGCTTGATTTTTGAAGGATCCATCCCTTAAAGACTGCAACCACACACACATTCCCTTGGTCATCATGGCTGCCGGTGTGTGGATGCGTGTGAGAGTCTGTAGAGCCAGGACGGTGCCCACTCTCAGTCACTGTTCATGACAGTGAACACCGGACAGAAATAGCTTCTCTATGAATCATTCAGATCCTTATCGGAGTTTTAATTCACTTCAATTCAATCATTTCCTTGAGTTTAGTCATGCTGTATCGTCTTTATGTTCACACATTGAGCCATTACATAAAAGGTGTCAGATTTTTTGTTTAGTTTTTTCTTTTTAGATTAAAATTGTTCTTTTCCCTGTGCTTCCACAATTTCAGCATCAATTCCGGATTGTATAACGGGATTATGTCCTGCATGGGGATGACCTTGTGGTTGTTTGAAAGGGGAACGCCCCACAACCATCGGGAAGTCCTAGACATGCCTTCTATCACCTAAACCCCCTGAGGAACCTTGATTTACTTCTGTCTGCTATACGATGAGATATACACAGGTTTGGGTCATTGCTGTGGTCCAAATGGCAGATTAGGTCAGCTCTCAGAAATGAGACGAGCACACAGATTATACCATCAGTCCAGATGGGCAGACAGCGCTGAGTATATTAAGTCAATGAGTTGAATCAAGTCTGCAATCTCTGCTTTCATTTCTAAATGAATTTGGTTTATTTATAGAGCACAAGTTTAAAAAAAAGTATGTTTTAGATGAAATATTCTGGTTTAAGATATAAAGTCTGCAAAAGATTTAAGATTTAAAGTCAATCAATCAATTTTATTTCAGCACAACCAAATTCAGTTGATAGTTTAATGCCAATTATTTAAAAGTTATCTCTATAAAGCCCAGGTGATATCAGAGAGTCATCGGCTTTGCAGAAACTCCATCCTCTTCAGCAACAGCTCTAGTGTGATAGGCTGGGTACTGATAGGACAGAAACCTTTTTTAATGCACTGAGCCAAGCATCCCAGAGTTTATGGAAGAGATGCTTTGTCAATGGCTACACTGAGAAGTGAAAGAAACACCAAAGCATTGAACTTAAAGAAAGTGTGCACAATTGGTCCTTCAAACCTTCAACCAGTGAGGAGATTAAGCGGGCAGTACCTCTGCTGCAGCCCATGCATGGTAGGGGTAGGTAATATGGCTTAGAAATCTATGATCTCTGATTTCTTTCCTTTCAAAAGTTGCAAAAATAAATCACTGCCTCTTACATATTTTACAATAAAAAATAATGTCAAATAGCATCTATTGCTTTCAAAAACTGGCTTTGATTTCACCCCTCCTCTCTGGAAGGTGGCCTTAATTTAAAAGGCAACAAACAATGAAGATATGACACTAAATATTTGCAGATAATGGTATCACACAGTGGACTAGTTTATCAGTTATGAGCAGACATCTAAGAACAAAAATGGCTGAGCTGATGTCACTCTATGGGATTCCAAGAAGTGGATTTGTGAGGAAGAAACCCAGATTGTCCAAAAATACAATCTTCTTAAACAAAAAAATCAATGAATTGATTAATCATCCAGCCTTAATGCATAGTGTTGGTAGAAGATGTTGCTCATCTATCAATTACTTAATCCAGGAAAGAGCCAGAACTAAACCAAACCTATGTTTTTTCCCATGGAAAAAAAAACATAGGATGAATAGAAGAGCCACACATTTATGTCAATTCCTTTGTTCAGAAAAAAGGGAACCTATAAATATCAGTGCAGCCTAGGGAACCTTCTCTAAGAAAAAAAAAAAGCAACAGTTAACAGTAGCAAAATATCCATCCAGGGAAGAGGAACTGCTAAAAGCAGAATCCAAAAGGCCAACTGTTTCCTCTCTTATCTGTTGTAAGAAGTCTCAGCTTTCCATAGAAGCGCATTCAAATTAAAACAATAACAGGTTGGTATAAATGGTTGAGAAATCACCAACAATAGCTCTGCAGTAGGAGGAAAAGCCCTGATGGAGGCTCAACATGAAAGGAATGACTCAACAAGAAGGTTCAGCAAACTCCTGCATTGTCAGAGTTTAATGTTTTAACAAACTGAATAAAGATGATCAAATAAATTTATTTTCTTATTACAGTAATACCATCATCTAATTCTTGTTGTAGCTCTTGTGTTTCAAATTAGTAAAAAAATAAACGACTTGGCTTTTTGTTTTTTGGCCGATCTGCCAGTGGACTGAATGAAAGCAGAAATAACTAGTCTCTCCACACAATATTTGCCTCTGATCCCTGGAAGGCAGCCAGAAAGCAGCAAATTGAGCCTGGAATAGAGTATGGAGGGCAAAGCCAAGGTTTCTCATAAGTCCCTTAAGTGGGCTCAGTATGCACGCTGTGCTGCAGCGGACGCTCAGGAAGCATTAGGCTGACAGCCGTCATCGTCTGTGCAGTCGGAATAGAAATGAAGCCCAGAATCAGCAGCTGAGGGCGGAGAGCTGGTCGATATGATGGAAACCTTGATCGTACAGCCGAGAGCCGCTTTCAATAACAGGTTTTAATAAGAGCCCTGCTCTCATCGCTTGTCCTGGATTGGATTTGTGATGGTGCTAAATGTTTTACTGAGTCATTGTGAGTTCCTGTCATCGAGGGGGCTCAACTGTAATTGTAGCTTTGGAAGAACTTGTGGGATCTTAGCCTTCTGAAATGAAGGGTTTGTTACCGCAGTGGAGGGAGATTGAGAAAGAGGTCACCCAGGACGACTGACAGCGTCTCTGACAGGGCACTGGTTGGCCACAGCAGACATGAGCTGAATCTGCTGAATCATTTCACCTACGTGAGGTAGAGCTGTCATTTGCCGTGACGATGATGCGACTTAACAGAAACTTTTGTACAACCATAAGAGGAAATCCTTTTGTATCCCTGAAGTCGTCCTCATCTTCCCCCCTTTCCTTGATGGGAAGCATCTCTTAGAAACCCTCTGAAAAGAGTCAGCAGCTTCACTTTCAGCTTCTTCTAAAATGTGCTTGTTTCCACAGAGAGCTGGTCTGTTATTCAGAGCTTTATCAAACACCATCAGTTCATGAATTAATTGATGAAGGCCATAAAATATCTGCTTTAGGACCAATGCTTAACTGCTTTGAATGGTGTGTCCACTCTTCCCTGGACACCCAGCTGTTTCTAAGTGATTTCTGTCTTGCATCTGTTGTGCTCTTCAGTCAAAACTAATCAAGAAGGACTGAAGCTAAGCTGTTCACGCTGCCAGAACAGTTTAAATTAACATGACTTTGTTTTTAATGCTTTACTTTAGAACAGTCTTTTTTTTTTTTTTATCAGTTTGATGTTAAGTCTGGCAGTAGATTTAAAGAACCCCTTTTATCGTTTATGTGGTGCAGATACCTAGATCTCAGTATTTGTTTTTTTGTTGTTTTTTCCTTGGCTCCAGCTTTAAATAGGCCAAGTTTGAACAGCTGGCGCAACAGGCTTGGTGTTGAAAAACATCTTGTCTGTGGGACAAAAAAAAAATCAGACCTGATTTCCTTAAAATCCACCATGAAGCATAATTCGGTGGAGATTAAGCTTGAAACTTAGAATCTGCTGCTAATTTTAAAGCAAGTCTTTTTGCAACAAGCATCGCCAGCCTTACTCCCCCACCATGATTCAATGCTGCAGGAATGTTTCCTCCTATGCGAGGAGCAGAGCCGGAGGAGACGACAGGATAACAACTGTCTCTAACTCCTCTTCCTTGTTCAGTGTCCGCCTTTATGCTTCCAACATGCCATCAGTCTGTGGGCTGTTTCTGGGCTGGAAGGAAGGTTTTTAAATGTCTCCCACTGTTTGCTTCCTGTTTAATCACCATGGCATTTATTCAGTACCATAATATAACTTATTGTTGTGGAGAGAGCCCCGTCAAATCCACCTCTGATGGTCTCAGAGGTCAGGTTTGGGTTTAAATCTAAAGTCCGCCTTTGATTTCTTAGAGGATCACTAGAATCATCTCTGTATATTTTCCATCTGCCCTTTGTATCCCCTCAATTGGAAACCCTCATAGGATTTATTGTAAACATTTAAAATAGTTTTAAACTAGAAAATACTTCCTCAAGCAGGGCTGGTTGAAAAAATTATTTTGATAATTGATTAATCTGTCAAATTGGCAACATAATCGACTATGCTATCGATTGCTATTGGATGCTTTTGATTCAAATCGGATGGCAAATGTTCCTGAAAGATGTTTTTTTATTAATCGATTAAGCATGATTAATCTGTTTAATTGTTTCAGCCCAATTCCCAAGACACTTTATTTGCTGCTCAATTGTTTAACACAAATTGTGGGGCTTTTGGCTGTTTAGATTTTTACAGTTGCGGGTTAAGTTCTGATTAGGGGCGTCCCGATGCGATAGAAATATCGGATAACGGTGCAAGATTAGCCAAAATATTAAAAAAATTAGGGATGCACTGAAAATTCGGCCATGGAAAACTCTCCGGGCCAAACTTTTTCGGCTTTGAGCCGATAGACTGTTAACACCGAAACAACATGGCCAAAACTTATGAAGACATGACAAAGAGCAGATCCAGCACTGGGGAATAAGGATTGCAAGCAAACAACACAGCAAGCATGCAGACATGTTGTCGAGCACGCAAAGTAAAGTGTGAGTGGCAGCCTAGTGGTTAGGGCATAGCGCTTGGAATCCTGAGGTTCTGAATTCAAGTCCCACTCCCACAGATTGCCACTTTGGGGCTCTGAGCAAGACCCTCAACCCCCGATTGCGCCGCACAATAGCAGCCCACTTTTCCCCAAAGGGATGGGTTAAATGCAAAGGTAAATTTCTCCAATGTGAGATCAATAAAGTTCAATTAAAATGTAGAAAAAATATAGTGCACAGTGCACATCAGTGTGACTGCACACTCAGGTCTGTGGTACAAAAGGCCTTGTAAATCAAAACGTCCCCACCAGCATTCTGAACATGAGTAGAATGCAACACATAAAAGGAAACTGACACTGAATGTGCCCTCTATTAATATGTCTGTGGCAGACATGCTTGAAAATGCAATGGATTTTGACTTGACAACCACTCAAAATTCTCAAATTAATGGTTTCCACAGTTTGTGAATTAGGGCTGGGCGATATACACTTAAAACCTTATTACGATATTGGTTGATATTATCGTAATAATGATAAAAGTGATGATTAAAGGAAACCATTACTTCTTCACAGTCTTTCTCCTCTATGGCGGTGACTGCTATCATAGCCCTACATTCACAAATAATACTCTTAAAGAATATACACATTTAAATTCAGTTTTTTCAGGATATCAGTTACTTAAAGAAGTATGATTTATATCACTAAACATTTCATAATAACCACAATTAATTGTATTCTTAAAATTTGACCAAATGAAAAGACATAGTACAAGTAAAAATCTAACTGTTCACCAAATTTCTAGGGTTTTTATTCATCTTGATTCTAATTTGTTGTTTAGAATCTAGAATTCTTATCATGATAGCAAATTATCACTATAATGTTAAACAACGCAATAAATGCCCACCCCTAATGTGGACTCTTTGCCCCAAATATGTTAGAAGGTTCTAAGGCTAAGTGTCAGTCATTTGTAACTAATAAATGGGCCAGTTCATGCATCTGGTCTGTAAAATAGTCCTAAACAGAGTGTTAATATAGATTTAGATTCAGTTTTATACCCCCCTATTCCCTATTTCCAGCCTAGCTTTTCAAGCATGTCTCCAACATCCAACCATGAACACGATGTAATGGTGTTTTAATGATTCGCCTCTGTGTGATTGAGGTTGGCCAGTGAAATGATGCCAGTTTGAGTGCTGAGCTGGGAAATAAGCTGAGTTTTTTTTTTTTTTTTTTGTTGCTTTTTTCTTTTTCTTTACAGTAGCCTGTGCCTGGAATCAAACCCACAGAGGGTCTTAGAGCTGAAAACGAAATTGAGGTCTGTAACATCTCTGATCTGGCTGTGTGAGCTGCCTTCAGAGGTGCTGATCGTGTTTCTCTGGTTGTAATGTCAACCAAAGAATAGAAAGAAAGAGTAAGGTATAGCCTCTTAATAAAGATGCATGATAATCGTTGTTTCCTCCTCACAGTGTTGCAGCTGTTGGATGAATTTCTATGTTTTCTCCTTTCTGTTTGTTTCATTATTGATGAGAGGCAGGGAGGGAAGTGCAGCGTGTATCATATTCACTGAGGAAAGCGAGAGCCAGGGTGGGGTGGAGGGGTGTCGCGCTACACGAAACACTGCAAACTTCAGGGAAAAAGACTTCAGAGGTTTCAGGAAAACACCAGCACGCTCGAGGGAAACCGCCTTCCACAGCAAATGCATGCCAGTTAGATGAGCCCGTTTACTGCAACTGCTCTCCATTGTTCCGTGCGCGCACTCAGGCTGTCCTTTAAAGCTCCCAGGTCATTACTGGGACTATGTGGTTTCGTGATGATGCCTTTTGGCATGTTTGTCCCATTTTCAAAGCCATCAGGGTCTTAGTTGACGTGAACCATTTGGGTGGTTGCGTGTGCGTCACTAGCTCAGTGAGGTATTTTTGGTGTCTTGTCTGTCCTGCGAACTTCAGGTCAGTTTTTTAACTAAGCTGTTGTTCTGACATTTTTTTCTTTTCCCACAGTTTCATTCTGGATTAACGATAAAGCGACAAATCCCTTTGTTGGAACAGACATCCAAACTCTTTTGGGAAGTGTTCACACATTTGAAGTCTAATTAACTTCTCTTGTTAGGATTAAATGCTAACATAAATCCTCTTACGTACTTGTTGAAGATGAATTTCCTGTTCATAAAGCAGCAGAGTTCTTCATCGGTCTGTTAAGAAAGATGGCCTGTAGACTGGCCCATTTACCTGATTATATGTTGATCTCTACAGATTTGCAGCAGGTTACATTAAACTGCAGTACCTGCATGTTTGAAGCTGATGGTGCTGATTGCTTGCCCAAATGTGCTTTGCCTGGGTTCTTTCTGAATAATATATATATATATATATATATATATATATATATATATA
>NW_015150552.1:1547746-1568412 GCF_000732505.1 Cyprinodon variegatus | reverse complement strand
ATATATATATATATATATATATATATATATTATTATAATTTCTACTGAAGCGTCTTTGTTAAGAAGTCAGAATTCTGCTAAAGGTGCACACTTATAGTACTCTTCATGCATTTTGGATGTTTTATCGGACATGATTTAATACGATAAGTTCCCCAATATATCACACACATAAATGCATTCCCCTTTTCTGTGTTTGTGGCTTGATCTTATGTTTCTGTAGATTCTCTCTTAATCACATGTTGACCTGTATCTGTGCTCTAATGTTCACCTTTTTCACTTTGAAGTTGGAATGAACCTGAGAAAGTAAACTTCCTGTGATTGGCCACTTTTCAAGAAATCCCGCCTCTTGAGATAGTACTGTTTTCGTCCTAGTTGCAGCCGGTTGCAGCTAGTAATGTTCACAAAGCATATAAAAAGATGTTATGACTGCAGTAGCTATATGCTGTAGAACGATTAATGTTAAGTTTGGAACAACATATGAGCTAAGCTAACATTAGCTTCACTGTTTACATGGAGGAAAATTAGGCTTGATGGACCTATTGTTTATACTGGAGCACACCCTTTACATTTTGAATCGATTTGCTGATACTGTCAAACATTGTTTTCCTTTTGTGCCAGGCACCGTGTTTACAGAATTGACAGAGATGACTGTTGGATATGAAGTCAGAATTTAATCTAAAAAAACAGTTATTAGCCAGAAGATGTTTTTTTTAATCATTTCTAGCTGTAACTAGGAAGAAAACAGCTCGGTCTTAAAAGTAGCCAATCACAGGGATTTTAATTTCCCAGGTTTATTCCACCTTCAAAGTGTCGAAAGTTGACATGAGCGCACAGAAATGGCTCCATAACAGGCACACAAAAAGAAAGCCATGAACACAGAGAAGGAGCATGCACTCATGTGTAAATTATTGGGGGCCTCCTGGTATTGAATCTACATGCATAGAACGTTCTAATTGGGCGTGCTGGGTAGTTTATCTGCATGTATTTTTAAATAAAACTGCTCATATGAGCATTCACTACGTGTGCTCTTGGCAGGATTCTGACTTATCCAAATGCCTGAAGTATGAAGATGCCTTTCTCGTCTGATTTGTACGTTATTTCACACAGAGAAGCGCCCACATTTCTGCCTCCATTTGACTCAATACTTTTAAGCTCCATTTTGAAAAATCTTTCTCAATAGTATTCAGGAAAAGAAAAGAAACGCTGATGTAAAACAGGAAAAATTTCAGATTTAACAACTGATGGTGAATTAATTATGTTTGTTACTTTTCTTACAGGGTAGGTAAAAGTCTTTTTCACTGCAACAAGTTGAAAATGATTCTAAATCATGCAAAATGTGATCAAGGGAATCATTTTAATCTGAGGATTTGCCAGATGCTTATTGTTAATGGTTGCTCTGTTATTAGTAGTGATCTTTCTGACTTTCCTTGCATTTCTGAACAGAGGACAGACCCGCAGCTCCTGGCCCAGTTCTACTATGCTGATGAAGAGCTTAACCAGGTGGCCACCGAGCTGGACAGCCTGGATGGGAGGAAGGACCCTCAGAGATGCACGCTGCTGGTCAACCAGTTCCGGTCCTGTCAGGTCAGTCCTCATCTTCCTCTGCCTTCCTGTGCCAGGCATAAAAATAGGCTTTATTCAGAGCAAAGCTGGCATGGAGATAAATTAACCTCCTGTTTGTTTCATTCTGAGCCATTCAAGCTTTTTCATTCACATATTCGCCTGCTGGGAGTTTGGTTTTGGTTTCATGAGTACAGTCAGTGTCCTTTATTCATCCCAGGATGCAGGCTGGGTGATATCACTGATTTACTGGAAACCGATTGGCTGAATTCCTGTTTGAAGCACTTCTACAGATGAGATGAGTTGGATCCGTCTGGGAGTGTCGGTTGACTCTTATCTTGGACAGCTCTGGACTCGCTGTCATGTGGGCTGTTAGAACAGAAGAAGCAGCTTTTTATAGCCGGTGACCGCATAGACACAGATTTTATTCTATGATTAGACAAAGTTTATCTGTCAGGCCGAACATAAATTCCAACATCACACTAATGAAGTAAGATTTGACTTCATTCACCAGCAGTCGAATCAGATATGACTGATGGTAATTTTTTTAATTTGTGTGGTGAAGGGTGGTTGCTTTTTTGCAGACAATGCTGAGTAGGAGTTGCAGCAGCCATGCTGCAGGATGTGCAGATACATTGATGCTGTGAATGAAATGCTCTATGTGGCTTGTTGTGCCTGAGCTTCCCTCTCTCCCACCAGCAGGAAGCAGGAGGAAAAACACTTAATAAGGTCAACACCTGATCCCCGACTGTTACGTTTCCTACACTCTGCTGAGCTGTCACCTTCTTTGGCTTTAGCCGGTTTAATGTTTCAGCTGATGATTTGTCAATGAGCAGCTTAATTAAATCACACATGTATAAATCTGCCTTCATGTTGCAATGATTAACATAAACATGTGTTCTCTAATAACCTCAAGTTTAGGTAGGCGTAACCTTAATTCAAGGTTTTAGATCACAGTGTCAAAATAATATAGCAACTTTTCCCGAGGAGATGATTTTTATCACATACTCAAAAAAGGCAATTGCAGATAATGTTTATTGTTTATTCCAATTAGTTACACATAGTCATGGAATATATTTGTTATAATGGCCTAAATAGGTTAACATGATAAGGAATAAAAAAAACAGAGATACTAGTTTTTGGATAACAGATGTAGCATATATAGTACATATTTCATTTTGACTTCTTTTCCTGATGCTAATATGTAAGATTTGACTTCATTTTGGAGAGAAGACAGAATGTTTGTTTTTACACCAATCCTTGAAGGCAACATTTTATTTTTGTTTTTTGTGTAGTTTTCGCATAAGTTCTGTTCTTAGTTGGTTGCTTTTACCAATTGGCATATTTTAGAGTCAGCACTCTCCATGTATTCATTAATTACTGTTAAATAAGTTTACAGTTACTTCAAATATCGATTAATCATAATTATTCCAAATCATTGTTTCCGCTTTAGTTGAATGGCTTTTTCTGTGTACTGTACATATGCTCGGGTGAAACAGGTGTAAGGCTTCTAAATTTCATTGACCATTTATTCACATCTTGCAAATAAACAGTTTCCTCTGTCATTACCATTTACTTACTCTGCATTAACTAGATTTTAGAGGTAGTGATGCTGAAGCTTAAACAGTAATGGAGATCATGATGCAAAGAAAGTGAGGAATGAAGAAAATGTGGGATGATCTTTACAGATGTGTTTCGACAATAATTTGACTTACGCACATTTTCCTATCATCCTGCATTCCTAGTTTTAAAGGTCTAACTTTCAGTCCACTCCTTTTAGCGAGAAGCTTTTTTTATTTATTTATTTTTTAGATTTTGTGGGCTGACAAATACATTGGGCCACTATTTGATCAAATAGGAAGGTTTCCATTCAGGTTCACCGTCTTTGGAAGCTGAACAAAGGAAAAAAGGGTTTGCTGTGTCTAGTTTCCTTCAGACAGGCTGGTGCTCCTGTCAGAAACCAGTGGTTCAGCTCTCTTTTCCACAGCTTTCCTTTATTTGTTCTCCTTGGTCCAAACAGAGAAACAGCTCTCAGCCTGACATTTTTCCAGATGCACTGATGTAAAATGTGTAATGGGAGTCGTCATTATGACTTTGAAATAAGCCAGCAGCAAGTAAGCGTCTGATCCCTTCACGCAGCGATGAAAACTGCTACATTTCTGCCTTTAGCTTTAGTTAATTGTTTTCATTGAAGGCAGCTGTTTGAAACTCAATGATCTCATTGATTGGTTGTTTTAATTCCTTTTCTAATTAAGCTAGACTAACTGATCGTTTTGAATGCATGACTGGAGATTAGCGGGTGAAAGAAGTTTCCTGAGATTGCTTTTCTCTGCAGGACAATGTGTTGAACATCATCAGTCAGATCATGGATGAATGTATCCCCCACGACCGGGCCAACAGAGACTTCTGCGTCAAGTTCCCGGAGGAGATTCGTCATGACAACTTGGCGGGACAGCTGTGGTTTGGAGCTGAGGTAGATTATTCCCTCTTGCTTCAGTTAGGAAGAAAACAACCTGCAAAAAGTCCAGGTCAAGATAAAATTCATCATAGCTATAAGCTGGTTTGTTTTTTTCAGTGTTTAGCTGCAGGCTCCATCATCATGAACAGGGAAATAGAGAGCATCGCCATGAGACCCCTGGCTAAAGACCTGACCCGCAGCCTGGAAGAGGTGCGCAGCATCACCAGAGACCAGGCCCTACGAGATCTCAACCTGTACACAGACCGCATGAAGGATGCATTACGACATTTCGACAGCCTTTTCGCTGAGTTTGAGCTCAGGTGAGCTACAGACCGGGTATTAATTAGAGCTGCTGCTAGATAACACCTAAAATGAGGCATAACATTATGACCATCATCAGTTTGCTGCAAACTAATCCTAAATTCACACCCATGACAATATGCTGGGTTATCTGGAATGAAGGTTTCAGTAACCGAGGAGAAGTTCTGAATTTATTTGTCCAGGACGTCCCACAGATGCCTGATTGGAATGAGATCTAGAGAACTTGTAGGCTAAATTTAAAGCTCAGACTATCCCTGAAGCAGTTTTGCTTTGCAGCAGAATAAGTATAAACCTGCTGTTTATGAAATGCTGCTTCTATGAAGTGGTGTCTTTTTCTCTGCTTCTATGCCAGAGTAAGGATTTCTTATGTGGCCCTGGGAATCTTAAGCAGTACTGAACGAATCTGTGGGTCAGAAAAAATCAAAATCTTGATTAGTCATTTTTTCTTAAAAAAGAGAGGAATTTTGCCAATGGAACAAGACAATTTACACTTAAAATAAGAAAACACAATTGCATTGGATTATTTCAAGTGCATATTCTCTAATTATCTTATTTTAAGAGTAAAAATACTCATTCGTTGACAAACTATCGCATTTACCTACTCAAATTAAGGGTAAATACACTTAATTTAAGAAACTTTTACTTATTTCTAGATCGTTTTTCCAGCGTAGCTCGTCTGTATAATCAGACCACACAGGTCAGCTGTTACTCCATACATTCATCAGTCCCGGATTCACACAGACTCCTCCATCCATATTTCCTCCGCTCCGTCACAAATAGAAGCTTTTCTAGTCAGCCGGTCATTCCTACCGACTACGTTGCGTTGCAGCATGAAGCACAGCTCCACTCTGTTGTCCATCATATATACGAATCAATGCTTTTTGTGACGGATGACAGAGCAAAATGTGCAATTTCTTAAAAATAAGTCTTCTGCTGTTTCAGCTATGTGTCAGCCATGGTGCCTGTGAAAAGTCCCAAAGAATACGACGTTCAGCAGGACGTGATCGTCCTCTTCTGTGAAACTGTTGAAAGGTGAGTTTTCAGGGAAAGATTAAACTCCTACAGCGACTCTGGTTATGTTCTGATCCTGTTTTCCTTCTCCGTCCCCTCAGGGCCCTCCGGCTGGGCTACCTCACACAGGACATGATCGATGACTATGAACCTGCTCTGATGTTTACGATTCCCAGACTGGCCATCGTTTGGTATGTGTTGCCGTATTCCCGCTGCTTACCTTCCACCCTGTACCACCTTTATATCATTCTGGCCATTTTTTCAGCGGGTTGGTCGTGTATCCTGAGGGACCTCTTAACCTCGACCGTAAATCTGAGGACATGTCAGAGCTCTTCAGGCCTTTTCGCACGTTGCTGAAAAAAATCAGGTAGACACATGAAGAGATCTACTCTGAGGATCAAAGTCTTTTTGTCACAGCGCTTTAAGTTTGGTGTGATTACCTCTGCAGAGACCTCCTCCAAACTCTGACCGAAGAGGAGCTGCTGACACTGGAGAAGAACCTCTGCATCTCTCAGGACGGAGAGTTGTCGACAGGCCAGGACCTGGCTTCAAATGGCATCCAGGCTCCGGTCCAAGAAAACCCTTCTTCCTGCTGCATCGCTAAGGATACCTCAGAGGGGCAGGATGGCGTAGAGGAGGATCCGCTCCCAGTGTTCGCCTGTTCTGATCAGGAGAAGGAGTTGGCAGAGGTGGAAAGAGGTTGGGAGGAAGTGGAAACCCAAAGCGGTGAGGAGGAGCAGGAGCAGGGCCTCCTCTGTGAGGAGGCGGAGGAAGCAGAGCTGGCATGCTCCATGCAGTACGATGAGGAGGAACTGGAGCAGCTCAACATGATGGTGTACAGAGTGGGGGACGAAATGTCCACCTTGCTGTCCCCTCCCAGCCAGGGCCAGTCCCCGGCCCACGGCCCCAGTAGAGGGGACCCAGCAGGCTCCAGTGCGGCTTCTAGCACAGAAGCTTCTCCCCGTAGGTTAGGAAGGACAGGTCTCTATGTGGAAGAGGAGGATCGTGTTTTTTTCATGGAGGACCTCGATGCAGCAGACGCCATCAACGGAATCTCCAGAGAGGCCTGCAGGTGCGTGGTTTCTCCTAAAAGATCAGTGCCTCCCCTGCAGCACAAACCTGGACCTGGTACTAGCATCAATGGGTGGAGTTGTGAGGCCACATCGGAGCAGCCCTGTCCACAGCCACGCAGCCTGAATAGTACCTGCCCCATGGCTAAGACTCCCCTCTGCGCCCCTGGTTCTGAGCCTCTCCCTTACACTAACGGCTGGGACAGGGGGTTAGAGGGCACTGCGGCTGAAACGGCAGAGGTCATCGCCCACCGAATGGGGGGGATGAAGCTGTCTGCCACCGTCATCTTCAACCCTCGTTCCCCTAGCCTCACAGAGCTAGCCGTGGACAAGCTGCTGCTGCCTCGGCCCGCTCCTTCTGAGATCGAGCCCTGCGGCCCCCTAGTGGCCACCCACTGTCTGCTGAACTCATGTGTCTGCTGTGGAAGCTGCGACGACTCTCACGATGACGGCGTCACAGCAGATACCGCTGGACTGGAACTGGGCCTGGCTTTGGGTCTGGACAAACACTGCAAGACCCCAGCTTCCAGCGCCGTCATCCAGTCCGCCGCCTGCCAGCGGCCGCCCCGCAGCCATCATCAGTTCAGGAAGGGTGAGATCGCTCAGCAGACTTCCCCGTCCTCCCTGCGTTCTGCAGAGCCACAAGCAGAGGATTCTGAATCGCTGCTGTGTGAGAAGTGCCTGGTGGCTCCAGGACGGGGGCGTCTTCCACAGGACTGCAGCTCCAGAGGAGGGCAAGGACCCTCCATGTGTGCCCACCAACCAAGCACTGACAGGAGGCAGCAAGCCAGTGGAGGCCGGCAGAGGGATAAGGACGTGGATACCAGCAGACTAGATGATAAGGATCTTAAGGTGGACCCTAAAGAGGACAGCAGGACGTGCTCCAGGTTTGTTAGTGATCAAGCTTTTCTCATTAATACAGCTCCATATTTTGTTTCCTGTTTCACATTTTTTATTTGTTTATTTATTTTTATTCATTACACACCCTCATTTATTTGACCGACAATCAGTTGTATCCTTCATCATTTCTGTTTTTGTTTTGGGTTGCTTTTAGTTTTCAGAAGTCTCCCCTCAGCTCTGTGTCAGGTAGTGACTGCGACAGTGTGTCGGTCACCACATATAGTCTGTCGAGCAGTGCTTACTCTCCAAGGTAATGAAACGCACCCTGACTCGGTAAATAATGTGTCTTACTGCTCAACTTTAATGCAACCGAAAGACTCTCTCATATTTACTGGTTTATGGTTAAAGCTGCAGATGCCACAGTTTAGTATTTTCTGGACTGCAGTAGGGATCATATCTTGATCAAATTCATGTAGGATTGTTTCTTATTTGATATTCTTACCCTGCTAAGGTTTGCACTTTAATCTCAGTGAAGTAAGAACGATAAAAAGTGATGTTTTAATATCTGTTCAGCCCTGTCAGCAGTATGACTCCTAGCTCTGGGACATCGGAGGGCCTGGATCAGCAGGAGATCAGGCTGGCCCTGCAGGATGCCAGAGTGGCAGCGAGGAACAAGATCCGATCCCGGTTTCACAGCAGTAGTGACCTCATCCACCGCCTCTTTGTTTGCATATCAGGTGAAGGCTGTCACTCTTCGCTGTGGCTGCATTGCTGCTCCTTTCTCTGCCTCACATACTTCATAGCAGTGTCTCTGTGTGATGCAGGTGTAGCTGATCAGCTGCAGACCAACTATGCCAGTGACCTCCGAGGTATCCTTAAGACTCTTTTTGAAGTAATGGCAACAAAGTGTGAGCAAGGCGACGGCGATAAACAAAAAAAGGGTGAGGGATGGATTTATTGCATTATGTTAAAGGGGAACACCGTTTTTTTTTTACATTGGGCCCTTGATTTTATGTTATTACATCATGTTCTACTCACACATATGAGTTTTGTGTCATTTGGAGCCGTTCTGAAGATATTCCGTTAGGTTGTATCCAGGTAATGTCTTCCTATGGGCAACAACTTGAAGGCACAAACTAAACTGTTCATCGTTTATCATTTATGGTACGCCAGCATTCATAACATGTAGGCGAATCACTGTCCTCCAGACATCCAGTGTTATATTTTTTAGATTTATATTTTTTTAAAACAAAGCGGAGTGTGTATGACGTCATCAGCACGCCGGACACGAGTTGTGACAGGCAGCCCGAGTGTCTAAATCCTCCTCCGATGTTAAAAAAATAAATTAGTAAAACAGCAACTATAAAAGCCCCCAGCTTTTTACACTGGGTGGGTGTTGGAATGTAAATGTTACCTGTAAATGACTGAAACATGAATTCAGAACAAATCAAACCATCAGTTTTTCACCTTAAGCTGAAGCGCAATTGGTTTATGCAGCAGGACAATACATGGTGTTGTAGTTTAGACCACACCAAGTGAGATCATATATGTATAAAAGGAGAATAATATTTTGTAGTTTTGTTTGCGTTAATCAAGACAGATCTCTCATAAATAAGATCTTGGATCTCAAAGAGACAAGGTGCATTATTCGCAGTTGGGGTTTTTTTCGCTCTAAAATGCACGCAAAAACAATCTTTGCTTTGTTATTCTTAAAGAAATAGTACACCCAAAACATGATTAGCCTTCATTTTCTACTCACCCCCATGCTGAACAACACTCTGGAGTACTTTTTTGATATCTCAGCGTCTGCTCTGCCAATAATGCAAGCGTAGAAGAAGAAATGTGCTGTTTACCTGTGCAAAGAAAGAAACAACGAAAGAAAAATGTCTGAGGACTTCAGTGTTGAGGAAGAGCATGAGTTCTTTGCCGAGCTGAATGTGCACTTTCGTCTGGTTTGGTCTGCTGCGGTTTCCGTAGACTCGTGAACGCGCTTTTAGGAAATCCTATACACTACTGTTTATGCTCTAAAAACATTCTAAATGACTTCGTTTCGAGTAAATTATGGACGCTACCCACTCAGGACACTTGGAATACATTGGACGAGCAGTATGCAGGAATATTGACACGTTTTTTGTGGATTTTTATGGACCTTTCTGCCTCGGGCGCCATAGACCTCCATTATTTGAATGTCAGCAGACAGCAAGAAGCCTCCCAGATCTCCAGATGCATTTGAGATATCAAAAAAGTACTCCAGAGTGTTGTTCAGCATGGGGGTGAGTAAAAAATGAAGGCTAATCATGTTTTGGGTGTACTATTCCTTTAAAGCATCACACTTCAAATCATGTAAAACTCATTTAATTTCATTTCTTGAAAAAGTTAATATTATCAAAACTGATAAGTCACAATAAACCTTCCATTTCAGAGAGAAAGAATGGATTCAGTACTAGTTAATTTAACGCTCCGAGTCCCCGGGACTGTAAATCTGATTGTCTATCAAATAAAAATTTAATGCAAAATAAAAAATAAAAAAATCTTAACCTTTCAAGTGTCCGATCCCCCCCAGAAGCCAAGCAGAGAGCAGACTGCTTGGTGCTGCACATCAATTTGATGTGACTTACAAACAGTAGTTGTAGCTTAATAGTAAATAGGACAACTGCTGCACAGTTGAATATTTATCTGGATATTATATTCATCTATCTACCCACCTATCTGTTCAGTTTTATTACTTTGGCAATAACACTGAAAATCCAGTGTAAATATATTACTTTGCAATTTTTATATATTTTTACAATGGACTGTCAATTTCTGAATAAAACATTGCAGTTTTTATTAACACTGCTTCTGTTGTGTATGAGACCGAATGGCCCAGTGCTTGTTTTCCAACACGAACAGAAGACAGTGCATTCTGTACGGTGAAGTTGGTTTCAGGTTGAAAATTGGATATTCTAGCAGCTGATCTAACTCACGGTTGATCTGATTCGGGATCAATTCTAGAGCTGTTAATGTTCTCTTAGGTTCACTTCAAAATCGGAGTCACTCAACGGCTCAACCATGAGTGACATGCTGCTGACTCTACGGAGCTTGAATATGTAACTGGAAATCACTTATCAGCTGATCGCTCTGTTGGCTGCACAGCTGTTTAAAATGATTCTGGTAACAGATCTGAGGATTCTCATCACGTTGTTATATTAAATACCAAATATGATTTTTTTTAAGTTACCTCAGGTAACACAGTCATCAGCAGAGAGCCTATAGCTGACATTTGGCTCTGAATGTGGAATGATGGGGGATTCTTCTAGAGTTAAATGAGCTGCATGAAAAAGCTGAAATTTCAGTAAGATATTTTTTGTTAACATTGTGGAACATTACTCTTTCCTTTTTTTATGCAGCTGCTTTTCACTGGTCCTCTCGCACTACTCTACACTCTGGGAGATACGCACAGGGTGTCAGTCAGTGTCACACTAACTATGGGCAGGTGGCAGATGCTACTGTGGGATCATTATACTACCGATGACTTGAAGTTTTTATTCACGTTTTTTTTTTTGCCGTGGTCCTTTTATAAATATTATCAGTAGGGTTTGGACAAAGCCTATGAGCAAGAATCTTGACCTGTCTTGTTCAAAAAACCCGACACTGCCCTGTCAACCCTACAGATATAATGTTTCAAATTATTTACATATAAAGTCAGAATTTCTGTTTAGTTGAAAAGCTTTTCTCAGTCTGCTACCAAAAGATGCAATCAGGAGTTTTATTATTTTTATTTCCTTTTTTCTATAAAATAAACAACTAACAGTGTGCAATGCTTTAAGTTTTCCTCTCTGATGCCCAGTAGGTCCTGTCCTGCGCAGTGCAGTGCTGGAGGATTGTGCTCTCTGTCAGGAGACGATTTCATCATCAGAACTGGCAGCCAAAGCCCGGGAGGGACAGTTTGAAGGTCAGCATATCCACAAACTCTCCCACACCGAGCGTAGCTGTCAGCTTGTTCCTCCTTCTCTTCTTTCTCTGGAGATGTTCAGCTTGTGACAGTTCCCCCTGCATGTTTTCCTCCTATTTCTCACTGCAGACCCTCCAGACTGGGTCCCGGACGACGCCTGCAGCTCCTGCATCGCCTGCAAGGCTCCCTTCACCGTCATTCGCAGGAAGCACCACTGTAGGAGCTGTGGAAAGGTTAGAGTTCCCCATTACCAACGCTCCCACAGCTAATGTGGACCTCAGTTTGTTCCTGTTTCTAATTCCTCCTCTCCTCTCAGATCTTCTGCTCCCGCTGCTCATCTCATTCGGCTCCATTACCTCGGTACGGCCAGGTGAAGCCTGTGCGAGTCTGCACACACTGCTACATGTTTCATGTCACGCCCTTCTACAGCGACAAACCCGCCATCTGATCTCGGATCAGTACTGAAAGCACACAGTCTGCTCCAAGAACATATGCAAGGGACAGATTCACTTCCACAGTGCTTCTTCAGTAAAAAGGTCATGAATGTACTCGCTGAGCACAGCTGCAGGATAAAGTGGTTAAAAAGGGGCCAGGCGAGAAGCTCCAAATTCGATCGGAGCACTGAAATGGCAGCATGTTTATCTGCAGGCACCTGTCTGAGAGCCGAGCCTTTCAGAGCCAGCAGCAACGCTCGGCAAGAGTTTACAGAATCAGAACACTTTTTCCTTTCTGCAGGTGCAAATAGGGAAGCTTTCTGTTTGCTTCAGCGAGCTTCCCACATCTTTCCCGGCGCTCCTACAGAACTCAGATCAGTCAGAAGAATGTAAGTCAAACCACCGTGTAAATAATAACGATTCTGTCTGTAAGCTTCGGAGCCACTAAACAACCTCAGCAGGCTAAAACTGACAAGTAATATTTTGATAAGAGCTTTGTTGTTTAGTTTTTTTGGAAGGTGATTAATGTTTGTGTTTAGCAGAAGAGGTCTGGATGAGTTTGCTGCGTGGCTCATGTGCAGTTGATATCTTTTCCTTCACTGCTGTCAGCCTTTGACCTTTAGGAGCTCAGACTCTTGTCAGTGCCCTGATGAAGCACTCTCAGGTGCGTCTAAACGCAGGAACACAGGGCAGATGCTGCCCTCCTCTCTAAGCTTCCTCAGTAACGTTTCTGTGCAATATCTTTGACTGTAATGCTTCTGCACACCGACGAGACAGACCTCCGATATTTTTGTTCGAATTGGTTCGTTCCCGCTGAAAATATTCTGAAACAGTTGTGTTCAAAATAACAGCAGCTTCACATCACCGAGGAGTTCAGTCAACGTTTCTGGTAGAAATTACCAGCTGAGTGAAAGAAAGCAGTCAGAGCACAAATGGTGCTGATTCAGTGAAGTTGTTCAAAATGATCTGATTTTAGGGAGAGAAGAAGAGAAAATGATTGGCTGTCTCTCTTTAACCACATTTGACTCAGCCCTGAAACATAAGGATGATGGGGCGACTCACCTGGTTAGAGCAGCACCTCACACCTGTTCACTACCTGCAGAAACCCTGCTTATACAGCTAAATATTAAGTTAGAAATTCACAAGAAAGCCATAATCTTTCAGTTAAGATAGTTCATGTTTAGTTTATGTGGACTGAAAACAGATTGGATTTATTTATATAATCCTAATTAATTTGCCTGTAAAGCAATAAAATAAAATTATTTAAAGGTGTTTTTTATAGAACTGCATCTATTTTGAACACAACTGTGTATGTTTCAGACTGACTGTATCCACCTCTCTACTGTCTCTCCAGCATCTTCCAGGCAGATGAGATGTAAGAGCAGTTTTTAGTTCCTTTCTGCTCTGACTGAAATCACCTTCTCAGGCTTTAAATGTTCTGAATTACCTAGCAATCCTCATTGCATCTAAAAAAAACAATATTTTTTTTTCTTTTATAAAGAATGCAGATTAACAAGGAAATGTATTTACTTTAATGTAAAGAAAATGATTCATGCAGTTGAGATAGATGGGATATTCTGTGATTATTGTTTTCAGAGCTTTTCCTTTTTTTTGTAAAACTTACATTAATTTCCTTAAGTGTAAAATATACAGATGAATAATGTTATATAGTTTTAAATGGGATGTATATTGAAATAAATATCTTTTCTGTTTGAACATGCTGTATGGGTTCCTTCTCATTTGATGCTACTGATACTAATGTTTCTGAAGCACAGGTTTGTCTTCATTTAGTTTACTTAGTTTCTTCTATCCTGAGAAGGAAACGTTTTTAATATTCTGAAAGAAATTCTCATTTAAAAATGGAAGATTTTTCAGCAATTATCCATTTCTACCTCCATGAATAAAAAATTGCTTGAAGGGGGGTGGAAACAAACACTGGGACAAAAAAAAAAAGATAAAATATTAGGCTTTTTTTGTTTTAAAGCCCATTTTGTTTTAAAGGCTCTATTTATATCCTGGGGCTAATTTTACAAACAACCATTCTTGTTTTACCTCCTTGTCTCTGGTTTTCTTTAACTTTTATTATAAGTAAGATGATAATTTCCTAGAGATCCCAATTTTTATAGCAACAACATTTTTTATTAATTTCTTAATCTGTACCTTTAGGATTGTTAGAATTGGGTTAACTTTTATCTGTCCCTAACTAGGAAAATTCACAGTCCATCAGCAATAAAGGGATATTTAAATCCAGACACAAAGGTACACAAAACATGTCAAATCTATGCAGCTTCAACAAAACACTTCAAAAGCTAGAAATGGTCTAGTTGTGTTTGACAGGATTTTTAGCTTTTCTTAGTGCCATTTTCTTAGAAAATCTGGCAAAATGATAAGATATTTGTCTTTGTAAGCTGGTCTTCTAACATGTTTAAACATATTTAATTTTGGGCTTCTTTTAAGAACCCGAAAAGCACATTTAAGCACAGAGGTAGTTATGTAGACTTAAAACTATATGTTTAAAAAAATGTATTGTAGTTTAATAAAAGCAGAATAAATATATATTTTTGTCACTCTATTTGATTTGTAATTTATGTGAGCTGAAAGACTGCTCAGAGAAAAGCCCTTACCACAGAAACAGTCCATACCTTGAAATGTTGCTTCAATATTTCTATATATGCCCCACTAATTATTTTCTTATTGTTCAATTTATTTTTATATGCTTCTTAAACGTTTTGGAAACTTAGTTATTCTAAAAAATATACATTTGTAAGATAATGAATATTGATAGATTATTAACTGCTTGCAAGATGATTATCTGCCAGCAGGGGGCAGTGCAAGCTAAGTCTGGGATATTTTTAGGTTACTGCAGAGGTTTCAAATATGCCTTTTTTTCCCCTCCCAACGTTTTCTTCCCTTATTTTTCATAAACTGTTCCCCGCACAACAGTGTAGATTATACTTTATGAATCTCGTACATCAGGCTGAGAAATGATACGTTTGTCATGCCGCCATATTGTT
The DNA here is from genome assembly GCF_000732505.1 of Cyprinodon variegatus. Classification (NCBI taxonomy): domain Eukaryota; kingdom Metazoa; phylum Chordata; class Actinopteri; order Cyprinodontiformes; family Cyprinodontidae; genus Cyprinodon; species Cyprinodon variegatus. The sequence goes on along the minus strand of NW_015150552.1, from coordinate 1,553,770 downwards.
GGAGGCAAGTTATCACTGATACAGGACTGTCTAGAAATTGGATTTTCTAAAACTCCTTAAGTTAACGTCAATTTTAGAGCTAGCATTGGTGCTAAAGATAAAATCTGGCAATATATGCAAATCAAAGGACTAAAGAATTTGCATATAGCACCATGTAATTAAAATTATTTCAACTGGCTTTAGTTAAGTTATAGAAGTATGTCAAGAAAATCAGTTTTGCTTTGGCTGTAAAATAAAAATTAAATTGCATTAAGTTTTTGCTGTTTTGTTCTATGAGCCTTATTTGGTGATTAGAGTAGATGTTTTAGTCTTGGGCGGTTCATGAGACAGGGGCCTGCAGGGGCCAGTGCCCCTTTAGAACTGGTCCAGGCCTCTTTATTAAAGTCAAAACATTAAATACATTTCTTATGGTTATATGTAGAAGAAACCATGTCTGATTGGTTTGTTGGATCTCTTTTATTTTTCTCCCTTTGAAATTAATTTTAACAATGATTTCAAAATAAAGGTGCTGTTGATATAGGATCATGATTACCAATCTTTAAAAGGCCTAATATGCCGATTCCAGTTTTGAGCAATACTGATATTTTCTTGATAGTTGTTGATCACAATGCAACTTTAATGTTTCTGTCTTATCTTATTGAAAAGAGGGCAGTACCTTTAAAATAGGAAAATATTGTTATAACTGCATAACATAACATTCTCAGACACAGATTAAAAGTTTAAAGCATTGACAGCAGGGGCGGAGCTGGGGGGGGGGGCACCCCTTTTATCTAGATGGATGTTTAAATATATTCGTCTATTTGTTAGCAAAGGCTGTGGGAAATTAGAGTTTGTCTTTATTTGGAAAATATGGATGTTGTGGTTGTTCATTATCCTTTTGGATCAGTATAGATTGATTCTAAGATTCTGGTGCAGATCCGCTTTAGGCCACCCTTCAATTTATAGGGGTTATTGCCTGACGACCCTTATAAAAATGTTCTGGCTATACCTCTGATTGAAAGTGGCTGATTTTCAGACCTTCACAGATTTAGATGGGTATAATTGGGTTTCAAGTATTAGTCGATCACCGATCTCCCAAAATTAAGGAAATTTGGGCTGATAAATTGGTGCACTCCTATTTTTTATCTGCTGTATCTGGCGTCGACATCAGCTTTTTAGTTCTGCATCTCATTTAATATATCAATGAACTATTAAACTGTTTTTTTTTCTTTTCACCAATGAAAAAAACACAGTCCCCACCCTGCCCCCCTTGTTACATTTGATCTAGAACTATAACTGATTTTACCAAAGTAAAACAGGCTTTACCTAATGTAGAATTATCAAATAAATCCAAGCATCTATTATTTCCAAAGCACATTGAAAACTACAATAATACAACAAAATCTGCAAACACACTTAAAATTGAATTTTAAAAAACCTGGAAAAAATAGGTATTTTTAAAATAAGATTTAGGATGACTAGAGAGAAGGCTGGTTAATCGGCATGTAATAATAACAATATTTATTCTGCTATTTGTGTGTTTTTCAATGAAAATGCCTCTCTCAATATGGCGACGACGTTTGCGTATATTTGCCCGGTCATCTGGGTGTCATTGGCCTGCCGCTGAAACCGTGGGGCGGTCTCGGTCTGTGATTGGCCCATGCCTAAAATTGTGGGCGGGTCAACGACGCTCGGGTCTCTGGCTCCAAGTCAGTCAGTCCAGGAGGACTGAGGACCGTCCTACGGACCAGACCAGCGCTGGTTTCACCCTTGGCTACCCCGCTGCGTTTACAAGTGTTTTATCGCTGTTTTTTCCACGGCCGGACAGTCCGAATATCAGCCTGCTGGAGACAACCTTGTTGGGCTGTTAGGAGACAGTGGACCGCTGTCAGCTTTATTCATGGTCTCAAGCCGAAGTTCAGGAGAAAGTTTCTGTCAGGAGGCTGCCGCAAGGCTGAAGCTCTAATATAAGGTATGCCATTTTTTTTACACAACTTAAATACATGGAAACGCTTTGAGTTTACACCAAAAATATTCCTACAGTTGCTTTACATTTTAATGTTATAATAATGAGGGTATTTATTTTTTTACTTGTAATGAAATTAAAATGTGTTTCTGGCATGAACGTGTTATATGCATGCTGATTTAGTTATTATTGTTATTTATTTATAATAAATAGCGTATACTCATTTAGATTTTTTTCTATTATTTTTCCTGTTAAGTTATTAAAATATTCCATTCCATGTTTTTCTTTTTGTTTTAGGGACTATGAATCTGTGTTTGGACAGTATGGACATCCTAAAGATAATGCTGCTCATCTTTGAAGCTGTGTTGCTGACTGACTGTGCAAGAGGTGAGGGTTGGTTCTCCAATGTTCTGTTTGTTATAAAAGCTTGTTATGGTCATAGGCAAAAAAGCTGATTCCTCACCATTAACCAGCTTAACTAACTGGTTTCCTGTCAGGGTGAAGAAAGTCTTGCTTGTGCTCTTTTTCCTAAACATTCAAGGACAGGAAAAGTCCAAACTAAAAAAAAATAAATAAATAAAAATCTTCCCAAAGTCAACATTGGGAGGGAGAGAGGGGGGTCTGTTGGCCCCTGTCCTGAGTTTAACTGCAGCGTAACTAAACAAACACCATCCATCAGCTTCCCGGGTGAAAGAACAGAGTCCAGCTCTGCGATGGCTGCTGACCTGCTGCTTCACATCAGGCGGCTTTATTCTGAAGCACTGAGCAGTCTGGGAAGCCCTGGTCCAACCATTCCATGGAGCCACTGTCAAACTGTTTTGTTTTGTGAGAATGAGTTTTTCATGAGCTCATTAAGCAGTTTCTGTGATTTCATTCAACAACAGCAGCGACTAACCATTCTGAGAGGCAGTGAGTGAGCATGAGTCAAAGCTGAAACTGTTGAGGCGTTTTTTTCCCCCCCACCAAACAGCCACAGTGTCTATCCTCTTCCTCAGCATGATAGGAGCTGAAGAGACGTCTGATCGTCGCAGTACCTGCATGTGTGGGACGTGGCAGGAGCGGGAGCTGGCAGCACTTTAGAGGCCCAGATCTCTGTGTCTGCAGACAATGCCTCATTCACAGCCTGGCAGCCGGGCTTTCACGGCGCGACTAAATCAAAAGTAAACAACTCTAAATCAGATTACGCCGGCAATTTTCCATGTTTACAGATGAACATATGTCAGAAAAGCCGGTGAGACGGCGGATGCTTCTGCTTTAGCACAGTCTGCTGCTTTTTTGGAAGCGGCTGCAGATGCCAAAGGAGATGCACACAAGGCGGAGATGTGGTTAGCACATGATAAGTTACAAACCGTAAATATATGACAGTTCTTCCAGCAGAGCCAATGATACACAGAGTTCTGTGTTACAGTCTCAAAGCAGCAGCTGGACTACAAACTTTATAGTGAGGGAGAGGGAAGGGAAGCCGTAAAACCGTCACTATAAAAACGAGAACATCTCTGACAGACGCGAATTAAATTATAAAGAACATCCTGCGTGTGAGACCATAAAAAAACCCCACCAGATATGTTGTTTTCCTGCTGCTCTCTAAACGAACTGGACTGAGTACCTGAGGAGACGGCAGGATTTAGGCCTGTTGCTGTCAGTCATCAGGAGACATCTGACACAAGAGGCCTGCCCTCATACCACATGGAGTCCCAACACACACACACTCTGGGGCCCTCTCCCTTTTTTACTACAGCAGCTCTTGGATTGGCCACCCCCCCTCCATACAGCTGCAGAAGGTGGCCAGTGATGTGTCCCAGCAGAACCAGTAATGTGGTGACAGTCTCAGGGACTGCTGGGCTCCACTCAGTAAAGAATGCAGCCTAAACATATATTTAGAATAATAAAAGGATAGGATAGGCATGTAATACGATGATGTTGCTTCTCTGGATCTCTGAAGCATCTTTGGATTGGTGCACTGGGGATAAGTGCTTTTTTGTCTTATTGCGCATAATGCACATCCACACAACCAAAACAATATTTATATTTGTTTCATTAAAAGAAACAAATGAGTCTAAAATATTTTCCAACAGCAGCCTGTCATTCCACTGCACTTTTTGGTTCTGTTTAGTTTTCTTTTTTGAGTTTTCAGTTATACTTTGATTCATGTCATTCTGTGTTTTCTAGTTTATTGGTGTTATTCTAGGTATTTTTTGATTGTATTTGAGTTCTTAGTTATTGTTTGGCCTATGTTGCTCTCTTGTTTCAGTCTCTTTTTCCTTAGCTCCCTTCTAGACTCCTCTGTCCACACCTGCTCCCAATCTGCTGATTAGCCTGGTCTTTGTTCAGTCTCCTATTTATACACCTCATGTTCAGTCACTGTTTGCTGGTTCCTTGTTGTTGTTTTGTTGCTCTGTTATCATTATTTTATGTTTTTGGATTTTTGTCCTTGTTTGTAGTGATGGTGAGATGAGGCTTCATGAGGCATTGAACCGTTTGGCCAAATTGCTTCAACGATCCCCACAGTTCATTAGGCTTCATGTGAACATGTCATCACCTAATGGTGTAAAGCAGAACTACAGTTAGTAATAAAATCTGTGATTTTTTGCAAACGTTTTTTTCTTTTTTTCCCCTTTTAAGTGCCATTGAAATTGTTAATTGTTAGTGTGTCTTATAAAATCTTTTGTAATTTTTTTAAGTGTAAAATTTCTTAGAACAATCATTTAAGGTGCACAGTTTTTCTGCCATTTTAGTGAAATAAGTTCGACAGACAGTGAAAGTGTTTGTGCAAATTGGGCAATGATGAGCAAAATGAAAGGTGTTTGTCATTTTTATTCAAACATGATAGTTTTTCCACATTTTTTGGTTTTATTCAGTCGGAAGTTGTGTTCAACCAATCTTTTGGCTAAACCGACCTAATTTGGCAGCGTTTTTACCCAATCTATATTTTTACTAGGGCAAACCAATGCAAATTAGTCTCATTAGCCAAAATAATTAAGTTTAATCCCAACTTTCAAAAGTCAAAGTTAAGTTTTGAACCATTAACCTCAAGCGTGAGAGCCTGTGTCTTACAGATGACATCACTAATATGGATAACCATAGAACGGAGAAAATACTCCTTAATGCTGACGTGCTAACACTAACTGTGTCCGGTGGCTTGCTCAGATTTAGATCATTACATTGTTTATTCTCATCAAAATAGTTTTAAACATCTAGATTGGTTGTTTTTCCAACCAATCTATTCTTAGAATCTATTCGAACTCTATCATACTGACAGCAGCACTCCTCCAATCTCCAACATCATGACTGAACGCTGAGGCTGTTTAAATTCAAAATTCTTGCCCTTCCCGAACCGCTTCCTGAAGCGGACACGTGGTATCGCAGTAGCGAGGCCTCGGACGTCATCAATTTCGGCCCCTCCTCTAAATGAATCACACCTCGATATGCGCTTCGGGGAAACGCCCCCTCCATTACTCGACACACGCCTCGAAGCCTCGGCTCATCTCATAACGTCACTACCTGTTTGCCTCTGGGTATTTATTAAATCTACAAGACTCACCTCTCCCCTCTCACCTCTGCATTTGGGTCCTCAAAAAACCCCACTTAACCCTGACACAGTCAACTTGTTAACGCAAATCGCATGCACTTATTTAGTACTACTGCTACCACTATCAATAATACCTAGTTGGTTTCTGCTCTGCATATCTCTGGCGGTCATTAGGTGAAAAATAGGAAGACCCTGCAGCTGCTTCCAGTCCAGCACACACACGCACACTCACACTCCCTCCTACCAGCAGTTTAGTGAGAGACCAATTAACCTAACATGAACTTTAGGAGAAGGCCAGAGTACCTGGAGAGAGCCCACCCATGCACAGGGAGACAATGCAAACTCAAAGCTGAAAGAGCCTTGATTTGAGGCGAAGACTTTCCAGCTGAATGCTGCACTACATTGCTAAATAATGAGAGTCTGAATAATACTAATAACACATTTTCTTATCTCTGTACTTGTTATATATAATTGTTGTTATGGTAGCAATATTATGATGATTATCACACCTCTAAACCATTTTTTAATATGAATTTTAGAACTCTTGCTT
>NW_015150552.1:1533599-1546175 GCF_000732505.1 Cyprinodon variegatus | reverse complement strand
GGTTCGCAAGAATGTTTGGTTGTGGCCGGTTTGTCAGAAGCATCTTGCTAACCAGTTAGAAAATTAGTGCTAGTAGGTTGCCAATGGGAAATTGCATTGGGACCCAGTAGAACTTAGCAACAACACTGTCAAGGAACGCTATGGACAGCGGGAACATGCAAGAGGAGGAGAGTTTTGTGTCGGAGGTCGTGGATGAGTCTCCTCTGTCATACATTTTTTATTTAGAGGAGGAAAGCGGGGACGAAGATGTTATGGAAGAGGACGCCAGAAGCTTGGTTTGGTGTAGAAGGCTTCCAGCCGTACATGTTTGAGCCCTTGCCTCGCATTGCTGCCAGTTCTGTTAGCTCTATGCCTGCTGAAGACACAGACGTCCATCCCCGTGAGCACTGGGACGGAACTCAATGGGAAAGGAAATACTAATTCTTATTTTTTATTTCAACCGTTGCGTATATTAGCTGCGACATATGAATCAAGATGCTATGACCAATAAAATTTGATTGACAGATGACTGTTGATATATGATTGGCCGAATTTAGGTGTACAAGCTTACCTATAACTAACTGGCCTGAATAAGATAACAAAATGAAAAAAAAAACAGGTCTTAAGACAGGTTTTTTTTTAAATAGAAATGTTCTAAATTTTGGGACAATATAGTCTGATAAAGAATACATGTATGTAGATGTTTAAGCCAGAATGATTGACATTTAAATATGACTTCCCTATGACTTTAATTACCCTTGTTTTAATTATTAGCACTTTTTGTTTGTGTTGGAGAACCTTTACCTCATCAGAACACCGATCATTTTAGTCTTTACTGGTAGAAAAATAAAGCTGACAACAAAACACTTTCAAAGACCTGTTTTTTTTATCTATTGCCTCAGTTTTATGCGCTTTTAAAAAAAATGTTACTCGTCAAAATAAAACCATTATGTAGCTCGTTGGGAGGTACTGTATGGTAAAAGGCGGTTTTCCACCAGGACGAGCTAACTAATCAATTACTTACAAACAGGCTGGCGCTTTTGTTGTCTTCTGTTCCTTGTTGGTTTCTGGGAGAGTTGGAGCCTCAGAAACTGGTTCTCGGAAAGTTTACATTTTATAGGCAGTTACATCATCCAACAATCAGGTACAATGAGATAAACACGGTGCCAGGGGCTCTAAAATCTCAGCACTGTTTGGCTCCATTGCAGTTTTCCATTTCCTCTCAGCATAATGAGGCTGTTTCACTGAAACAATAAGCCCAGAAGACCTCTTATTTTTTAAATAGCTCCTGAGGAGTGAGACGGTGCAGCAAAGCTGTTCTAGCTCTATTCCATTAAAAAAATTGATTTTTCAGGAGCTTGGAGCAGATCTACAGAAAAGGATCTGTTCAGAACATCAGCCCCTGATTTTTAAATCTCCACACCTTCCACCCAACTCTCTTGCCTCCTACAACACATCTCAATCTTTCCTCCTGCTCGTTGCTGTGTTTCCTCTGGTTTATTACCAGCGTTAAGCCAGAGGAAGTGGTTTAAGTTAATGTGCTGTCATTAAAACAAGGCATGACTGACCTTTACTCCCACCCAGCCTCTCTCAGCCCTCCTCAGCTCCATATTTACAGAGCATGGGCCTGTTTGCAGAGAACAATGGATGGATTATTGTATGTGCCGGTCCCCCACGTTGGACAGAGCAGCAGTAATTAATTTTATACAACTCCCACTCCTTGGATTTACCATATATTAGAAGATGGAGAGGAAGGTGAGTTTTCGTGAGAACTGCTGAGCAAATATGAGTTCTGTTCTCATGCATCTAGATGCATATGCATGTTTTACTAAGCGTGCTGAAGTGAAGCTGAGAAAAGTCTAAAGAATGACCTGTCTAACTAAAGAAAACTCAGCAGGCTACTGCTCCAATTCCCTCCTAAATATATGGAAAAAAGTATTCCTTAAACTCCCTCAATGGTCGCATTGCAGCAGGCCATGGTAGCATCTTTCAGCGCTGACTGCACACCCTGTCAGTGCGGAGGAAGTGTCTGGAGCAAAGAATGTGTCAGACTTCACCCCTCCGAGTGGACAGAAAGGAAAGGATTGTAGCTGTGATCAGTAGTAATAATGGAGGGTCGCCTGTGTGTTTGTTTTAGCAGAGTCATAAATTCGCTGAGAGCTGCTCTCTCCCCTCTCCCCTCATTCAGTAAATTTTAACGAGCTCTTCAATTAACAGTCATGTGGAATCTCAACATGTTGCTGCAGTTATAACACTCAGCTGTGTGATAATGCTCAGATTAACTTTTTTTTTTAATATAATGGCGTGTGGGTGTGTGTGTGTGTGTGTGTGTGTGTGTGTGTGTGTGTGTGTGTTTGTGAAGGCCTCATTAGCTTGTTTGGGTAGTTGGCTCTGGGCGTGTTTTCAGACCACACACACTCTTCCTGCCCGGCTGAATGGATTTGAGTTCTGTTAAATAAAATTCCTTCTCGCTCCTGTTAACCTCCGGGAACACCATGGAGCAGCTCCGACAAAGTGCTGCAGACGCTTCTGAGCCATTACCATTCAGATGATAATTGACTTTGAGCCTTTCTCAAGCCTGACTCGCTCCATTTAGCAGACGTATGAATACCAGATTGTGGTTAATTGACAGCTGCTTGGTGTTAAAGAGCATCTGATGAAATGAGATCCTGCTCCTGGATGGAGGGGGCCTCCATGTAGGACCTTACAAGTGACCTTACAATAACATGTCAGACCCACAGTGGGATGTGTTTGTCTCATTTCTCCCACTCTGTCCCATTCTGTTTTTCTTTTCTGCCGAGGAGCCAAGTCCTGGAGATCCTTCCCGCCCACTTATTCCACTCTCCTCCTCCACAGCTGTTCACTCAGTCACTATGGAATGATAAGATTCTTCTGTTCCCGTCCATTCTTTTGCAGGACAGGCATTTATACTTTTTCTGTAACTTTAAGCTCTCTGACCTATGAATCAGATCATGAGTTTGCATATTATGCCTAGGGCATGTGCTGCAGAAACACTGAAAAACTTGCATATATTGGACTTAAAGCACAGCAGGAAGCTCGATCAGCACTGCTCAGATTTTGCTATTCATAGTAAAATCCCTGTTTGGAGAATAATGACATAACATCCCTCCTAATAATGCCAAAAATGTTTTGCCTTCATGTCTGAACGTAAATATAGTGTCTATTTGATCTGTGTTTTTCAATTTATCTTTGCTTAAAACTTCCACCCAGTGCAGTGAGCAGCCTAGGTCTGACCTTATTTAATTGTTTTCAACAAAACCCTTCAATTTGTCATCGTCAGACTACTAGATTTGCCTCAGCAGCCTCTTATCCCATCCTGATGATAAAAGCTCCTGAAACAATCATCCCTTAAAGTAAACCCAAAGCTTCTTTCTCTGTTTTAGCCCACTCTGTTCCGGATCCCAAGTCTGGAACCACCCAGGAAGTTAATGGAATTGAGCCAGAGCAGAAAACCTTGTCTGAGAGTCATTTATGGCCAGAACTCAAAGTGCCACAAACAAAAGTGGAAAAAATATATATGAAAATAACAAAAAACAAACATAAAGCTGCCCTGTAGTTTTTTAATAATGCTGCCAGGATATTTAAATCAATCTCAAATGTTTTTTTTATTTGGTGTATTGACATAAATATTTTTTTCTTGCCGCTACAATAATCTTTCCTGTTCGAAGTCCTTTGACCCTAGCCTGCCCAGCCAGACTGACCTACACTGTGTACATGGCATATCACTTTGCAAAGGAGCGGATAGAGCCTGCTTTTAATGGCAGGACTAACAGAGTCACGGGGGGACAGTTTAGAACCAGTCGGATAACTACAGATGTAAAGCAAAACATATATTTTTTTAAAAAAAGAACAGCTCTTACAGCAGAAAGTTGAATGTTTAATGATATAAACAGCTCTCTCAGGACATAATAAAGTATTAAATTAAATAGTCGCCTTGTTCCAGCTTCACTTTGAATGTTATGATTAAAAAAAAGTGCTGTTGGATCATCGGCTCGCCTCTCATGCTGCGAGTGGTCTGATCTATTTTAAACTAGAGAGTATTCAGTCCTTACTAGACTGACTTATGCTCTGAATAAATCAGTCTGACTGGCCAGGCTACTCTAATGTAGCAGAAGAAAAATGTGATACAGTCTTAACACCTTCACTTTTTAAATGGTTGTCAAAGCAAAGCTGTAAATGTAACTAACAGCAATTACTTAGGTTTTTAACTCAGGTTTGTATACCAGTCAAATCATAAGAAATTGATTTAGATTCATATCTCTAGTACAGGGGCCATAACCGACCAAGGCCAAAATTACAGGGGAATCAGCCCCTGTTGGCCCCTCTCTAGAACTGCCCCTGCTGCTAATAGTATCCTACTGTTGTTCTTTTTAGCAAACTCTTTTCCTCCATTGTCTGTCCTTGCGTCTGTATGACCTTGCAACATAAACTGCAGACATCTTTGTGTTTTGTTCTCCATTTTCAGAAATTCTAAATATTGATTTAAAAAAAAAACTGTGCTTGCAATCTTTTTCAGATTTAATAAATCACCTTCCGGATAGTAAGGACTAACATTTGGTCTTCCTTCTCCCATAAATGTATGCTTTTTGGTCATTAACCTATGTTTTATCCATTCATTAAAAAAGTGGGCACCTGCTATTTATGTTAAATTTAGAAATGCAGTCTGATTTGCTCCTGGTGGGTAGATCAGCTATGCACATTGCTATCAAGTTTGCATGTGTTTTTTTATACTGATATTAATTTTTTATATGATACTCAATTACATTATGAATTTAATCAATTGACAATGATATATTTCTATGAGAATATAAAAAATTATTAAATGTAAACATTTGAACGTCTTTCATGCGATAATGACCCCGGCGTTGGCTCAGATTGAACAGGTTTGCACAGGTTCAGGACTTGTTATTGTTATCGCGGTAAATAAAGTCTGATTTAAACGGCACCAGCTCCCCCTGCCCTGTTTTACTGTCGGAGCTAAACCTGCCACAGCCTGCTGAAATCACGCTGTAGATGCAGACTTATCAGAACTCCAATCAGGCAACCTGGACAGACTTGTTAGATATCAGTTGTTTCTGTTTGTCTGTGTTCTATCAGACCCCTCATTGTTTTCCTTCTGTTTTGGCATTCAGAGACGCCAACCAGCGCTAACAGACGCCGCCTTCTCGCTTTTTCACAGGGTTGTGAAAGTTTTGTCTCTTTTTTTTTTCTGTTGCCTTCTCTTCAGTCTTGACAAAAACTTTACAAATACACACACACCAACTGGGCTTCCTGTCTGGCGCTTAAAAGGTTGATTGAAAGTTATGGTGGTGGCAACAGAGATGGCTGGCTGAGCTCAAAGAAAGTCGAGCCAGGGGATAACAAGCTCTGAATGAGGCCTCTGCAGCCTTCAGCATGCCCCCTACCCCCCATCCCAGATCCTCTCCCTGTGACCCTCCCCTTCTCTCTCAGTTTACCTCCAACTGGATCCTGTGAGACCCCACAGGGATTTGGGGCTCTTTCACTTCCATTTTGCGTCTCATTATGGATTCTGTGTAGTGACTTTGGAAAGTTCACCATTGTTCCTTTTGACCTGGGCTGTTAGGATTGTTCCTTGTGGGATTGCCAGCTAGCCAGAACAGAGGTTTGCATCACGGTGGTTCGTGCTGTAACCGTGGAGTTTGCAGCTATGATCCCAACAGGTTGGAAAACAACCTGTGTTCTTTTTTCTGTGTTCTTTGATACATTTTTCCACATTAATATTGGACACAAAGCAGAGGACCTGACATGACATAAACCAAATACTAAGACATCAAAGCAGAAAATCTTCCAAGAACTGGCAGGGAATAAATACATCTTTTAGGTAAAGGGGAACAACATGCAACAGGAACGACACTAGAAATTATCTGAACCAGGATCCCAAAGTTTTCCTCATCTGGCAAACACATTTTGTTGATCCATTGTTTTTAATGAGTAAACCTTGGTTAATTTTTACTGTTTAACCAAAACTAAATCAGTTTATATGTCTGAGATAAGGAGGGCACTTGATGTGATGAAATAAACTACTTTACCACAGCTGTCATGATATTCAATATGCAATGCATCCACGCTGGATTTTTGTGGCCGTGATGGGTAGCACAGGTTTTACTTTATGGTCAGTTTGATGAAACTTGGGAAAAGTGTGCTTTTTTATTTTTGGGTGATATTAATTTAAAACAAACAATTTAGTATTGCTTTAGAGTCTAAATTTGTTCTATAATGAGTGGGGAAAAAAAGGTTTCCGTCTTAAAATAAAAGGAGGAAGGAAAGGAAAAGTCATTTCAGGACATAATCTGTCATATTTTACTGCAGAGCTACTGAAGTACCAGACTGAAAGTTTACATCATGCTCTGAAACTGATATGATTTCCTTATGCACTGTGGAGTGCTTGGACAGTTTGAATTGGGATCAGTCTGCAGTGTCTGGGTGCTTGTGGACGTGAATGCAGATCAGATCGATGTGATGCTTGATTGATTGATTAACTTTATTGATCTAAAGGTGGAGAAATTTACTTGTTTCAGCTCAAATAGTCAAAAAGAGAAAAAGAATGTCCCAAAGTAAGAAAAAAGTGCATGGGATATACAGTATATACAGTGCATCCACATATGACAGCTTTTTTTTTTTTAGCAGGATTATTATACATGGTTAATGCACAGGGTGTTTAGATGTGTATTCATATAGATGTATATTTATGTATATAGTTATTGCACTGGGTGTCAAATATAAAGAAACAAGATTTTGCACAGGGTAATAAATAGTAATTGCACATTATACATTGCACAAGTTATTGCAGAATGCTTCATGCATTTATAAATAAATTTGTTCAATTTTGTTATATCTTTTGTTTAGTTTCAGCAATGTATGATGCATTATGTGAGGAATTCCTGACGGTTTGTCTGTGCAGGCTGACGTATGTAAACAAGGGGTTAGTCGGAATGCCAGAAGATCTCACAGGATGCATCCACTGTTTTGGACCATGTGTGAGGCTCAGTTTTTTGTCATGCACACTTTATATGCAGGTTGGTAGAGTTATTTGCATGGCTACAGACATTTTTTTATTTTTTATTTTATTTTCCAGTAACTGGATAGCTAGTTTCCAGTAGTTCTTCTGTTCTGTCCATCAGCTGGCCCCTCCTCTGCTGGACATCTAGATTAAAGGACTGTACAGCTCAGTGTGGACGGTAGTTTAACAGACAGACTGGCAGACAGATGGATCGAGGCCCTTGACCTCTAAGCGTTGCAGGAGTGAGGTGGACTGAACAAATTGTCGCTGTGAAAGGGCGAGTAGCACACCATAACGACAGGCTCAACAGCCCCATGATGACAGATTGATTTCAGACAATATTCCTGGATTGTTAAGAGGCCCCATCGCTGTCAGTGAGAGCTTTTCCCAGTTCCTCCCCCGCCTTCACCTCGTCTCTCCCCTTTCTGTCTCGTCTCTGTCTTTTTCTTTTCCGCCCTGACTCCTCTCCTCCTGTCTCTGTCTGAGTTGCTTCATTCTGCCATGACAATCCTGCAACATCTCAGTCTGTCATTGCCTGAAAAGACCGTGTTGACAAAGGTGTGAAATGTTCTCTGACGATGCCTCCTGATCCTCCGAGCGTTCAACGGTATAGGGTTCCTGGAGACGGTGGAATAAAGGGCTCTCAACACAGACACAACACACTCGATGAGCCGCTGACAGTGCTTCTGCTTCAAAACATCCTTATTTACATCCTCTGTCATTTTATAACAGTTCACCATGAGCCAGATGCAGGTTGCACCCCCCCAACTGTGGAATGCAGCAAGGTTTGAGAAGGAAGGAGTGGGTGGGGCAGGATGCACCTCATTGTTGATAGAGAAACACTGTACTTTAGGGAGGGACCAGTTAACTTAAGTCATGTTTTTGCTTTGTGGGAGGAAGGTGGAGTATCTGGAGAGAACTAGTACATGCACAGGAGCACCTTAAACCATGGTTTGAACCAAGACTTTTTTGCAGCAAGGCTGCAGTGCTGCCATCTAAACCACCCTGCAGCTAGAATCAGTGTTGTTTTTGACTGCCATTTAGTTTAGTCTTCAGGACGAAAACTATTTTTAGTCTTAGTCACATTTTAGTCATTAGGACAGGGGTCTTCAACGTTTTCGAGGCCAAGGACCCCCAAACTGATTGCGAGATGGAGCGGGGACCCCCTAATTATATATATTGTATGAAATTGTGTTATATCAAACTGGTCCTATAGTCACTCTATTACATATGGAGTCATGTAACGAAAGTAATTTCTCCCTGGGATTATTGAAGTATTTCTGATTCTGATTCCTGGTTGATGGGACAGGTGTTGTGAATGAAATTGTGCCCAGGTTTGAAAGAGGCCCTGTGTGTCGCTAAATGTGTGCATTGATGGCTGAAGGACATCTTCTGCTTCCATTTATATGTTTACTACAGTGCGTTGAATTCATGTTAATGTGTATTTAAAGACATTTTAATTAGTGCAAAAAATTGCAGGAGGGAATATAAAAAAAAAGTAATCAACCAAGACTTTCACGACCCCCATGCAGTACCTCCGCGGACCCCCTAGGGGTCGCGGACCCCCTGTTGAAGACCTCTGCATTAGGATATGTGATAGTTTTAAAGCTTAAATTTTAGTCTAGTTTTAGTCATTTTTATGTTGCAAAAAAAAGTTAAACTTAACAACCAGATACTTTACCAGACTGACAGCTCTTGCCTAAATACATACTACAATAGCTGGGTATGAAATGCTGCCGTGCAGTTCATAATTTTTGGCTTTTGGCTTTATTTCTAATAATTTGCCCCTTTGTTACTGCTGCTCAGGGGTCAAAGTAGATATAAGTTCACAGGTTTTGATGTAAAAAACATAAAAATACAGAGAGATGCCATGGCAATCCAGATCTAAATTGAATGAATATGCTAACTAAAATGTTGACATATTTAAAGGAAACAGAGAAAATGTTTTAATGACAATACAAGGAAACATTTACATCATATTTAAATAGAAGCAATAACAACGATAGAGAGATATTCAAAGATCTATGTACCTTTTCATCTGGCTCTTTATCTAATTAAATATTTTATTTGGATATAATTTAGGGATTCCTTTTGGTAGAAATTAAAGAATGTTTGGTATCACCTCTTGTGAGCTGGAATAAATAAAATATTGATAGGTGGACAAAGGGATTTTTTTACACTTAGCAGATGATGATCAGCCACATACAGTTTATTAAGTAGTGAGGGAAGAGACAAACTGCTGAGAGCGAACCATTAGAGTGGAGCGTGAAGCGCAGACTTTGAGCTCCCAAGGCAAAGACGCATTTCTGCACAAGCACAGAAGGAAGATCAGAGCAGTTTGTTAGAGCTAAGCACACAGTACCGGACCATTCTGGGTTATTTTCACAGAACCCTGCCGCTGCTGCCTTGATCCAGCTGTGCTCCTGCAGCATGTACAACGCTGCGCAGCAGGTTGATGGCAGGAACAAACAGGGCGCAGAAGCACAGGTGATCCTGCTTAGCTGATTACAGCACAATGATGCATTTTAAACGTCTGACCGACAACCGGCTAATGTTCATTTAGTCTCGTCTCGCTGACGAAACTCAAACCTATGACTAGTCATGTTTTAGTCAAAAACATCCGTGTTCAGCTCCTCAGTTTTCGTTATCGTCATTAAAAAAGGAGCTTCAACAAAATTATTTCGTCATGGTCAATGTTAATGAAAACAACACTGGCTATAATGCAAACAATTTAGACCTATCTTATTTTTTTATCGTAAAAAAAAATATGCACAAATGTTTACGATTTTATTTTAGTTACGGATTAAATGAATGCTTCTTCACATTTGCTCCCTGACATTTCACACAGACATGGCGCATCAAGTGATTAAAACAACGTCACTCAGCATGTTATGAACCATTTGAGGTTTAAGACTCAAGGTCTTTATTGTCAATTACTTGTTAATATTTAAATGTAATTTGTGCATTGGGGCTAGTAACATGCATAAACAAACAATTCGGGGAGTAGAGAACAGAGAAAAAAAAAACTTTGCAAAGCTTCTTTGATAAGAGCAGTAGCAGGTGTGCATTATACATAAACATAAAAGGACTTTAAAAACATAAACATGTATAGAACAACAGTGGGCTGCATGGTGGCGTAACGTTAGCACTGCCTTGCTTCAATGTGGTCTTGGATTCAGTTTCTGGGCGAGGATATTTTTGTGTGGAGTTTGGATGTTCTCTCTATGCATCATTGGTTCTTTCTCGCCACTCCGGCTTCCTCCCACAGTCCAAAGACATGACAATAAGCTGAATTGGTGAATGCAGAATTGCCCTCAGATGAATCTGTGTGCAGGGTTTTATGTTGCTGTGTTGTCTTGCAATAGACACAGGAGACCTGCCTTTTGCCCATTGACTGCTAGAGTTAGGGATTAGCCCTCCGTGATCCTAAGGACAAGCAGTAGAAGATGTATGAATATATAAAATACATATCTTTATATATGTAAACACAATTTAAAATACAAGTGAGAAGACTGCTGCTCAGGTTTATAGAGATCTCAGCCATTCCTCTGTACAGACAACAGCCTACAAGTTGAGTACATTATAAAGAACTACCAGCATGCATCAAATTGGCAGATTAACCACTAATCAGAACATAAGATCCCAGAGGAAGTTTACAAAAACCCTAAATGATATTAAGGAACCTATGTCAGTTGATATGAAGGTTTATGCTTTTACAATCAGGACGATACCTTTCCTTGATGTGTGTAGGTAGGGAAACCTTTCCAAAACATGAAGGCCAGACTGAAGTTCGTCAGATTAAACCAAATGTAATATAAAGAGATGGAGATGTCATGGTGTGGGCATTAGCTGCAGCAGGATCTTTTTTAAAACATGAGGGCATGTGAATTAATGTTTTTCAAGCACAACTAGACATTGCAGAACAGATATGTAAATCCAGCAAGGATTTTCCTGGAAACTAACAGTGTTTTCACTCCAAACATTTTGAACAAATTTTCTTCTGGTTTCTCGAGCCGACCATACTGGTTAAAAAGTCCTTAACCCTAAAACGGAGCAGAGAATTGTTGCCTAACATGGTAATAACTGCTAGCCTTAAAACAGTGTATTAGGACCCTGTAGCATTTCACATTCAAAGGGAGAAAGAGAGAAGGAATAGGAGCAAAAAGAAAAAATATAACTAAGTAAAAACTTGAATCTGAGGATGAAAAGTTAGAAAAGGCCTCTTTAGGCTTTATGGAGTAGTGTGGTGCAGATACAGTGACCTGATATTAGAGCATTATTGCCCGGAAACAGTTGCATGACATTAAGACCAGTCTCAAAATATATGTAAAAGCACACTCTGCCATCCTTCTCTTCCATTTTTTTTTTAAATGTTGGATGAAGCACACAAAGAACACGTCAAAGATCTCACTGCTGAATGGGAGGCGTATGAATATTTTAGAGCGCCCTGTTTACCACCAAGTGGTCGGCTGGTCGTGAAACAAATTAGGCAGACTGTAATAAACAGGTGCTGGTTGGTGTGTCATGTGACTGAAGCCGATCCAGGAGTCTGGGTGTGAGATTGTTGGGATTCCTGGTTTCTGCCGCCTGGGCCACCCTAATCCCCCCTTCTTCCCTCTCTGGAGGAGAGGGGCTGCGTGTTATTGGAGGCCTCCCTGCCATCTTAGCCTCCTACCCTCACACCCACACACTGCCTTTCTATCTGCTCGGACCAGTTGTAATCCCCTCCCTCCAATGTTTGGCCTCCCTCTTTCTTCACAGCCTTCCTCAGTCCCGATAAGTGTCTCTGAGCACACACTCGGCCCCATGTGTGCACCAGGCCTTAGCCTAATGGAGTGAGATAAAGCGACTAGAGTGCCCCTCACTATGCACTCTTTTAGATGGGCGAATCCACATCAGTTTAGATACAGTTTTCTTATATTAATAGATTATTATGGATAGATCAGTTCCCTCTTCAGACTATTTCAGATTATCTGTTTTAACTGATAATTTATTCATACCAATAAAATAATGAAATAAAATATTCACTTTCTGTAACCTGACTGAAAGAGCCTGATTGTTGACAACTCGCTCACTCTCTCTGCAATTTTTCATGTGCGTCTAAACGTCTTTCAGCTACGGGGATCCTGCTTTACCATTTAGCCTAAAATGGTTAAGAAAATTACCAATTGATGTCAGTGATGAGATAACTAATGAACCCTCTGCGATCAGGACATAAAAGTTATTTATCTACCTTTATTTCATGTAGCTTTGATTTTTTCCCATACTCAGTTTTTCCCCCGCTTGCATTCAGAGAGCAACAAATTAACAGTTATTTGTTACACTCAAAGGTCCTCTTGTCTTCACCCCAGGCATGCATGGTATTTTCTCCCATGTCTCAGCTATAAATGTGCTGAACTGCTATCACTCTCATGTTGAACAGTGGCCTATTGCACATAACATCCCACTTTATTCAATAACCAGATACAGAAAAAGAGTCTAAATTGGATGAAGGCTAATAATAGATCTCTATCCTAAAAAGAATTGGCCTACTTAGTTTTGAGCCATTTATATAT
>NW_015150552.1:1527216-1533482 GCF_000732505.1 Cyprinodon variegatus | reverse complement strand
AAAAAAAAAGAAAAAAGCCTTTTTTCAGACTCTTCCTGTTTTCTAATAGCCTTTTGCAGAATGTAACAATGAAAACAGGGATGTGTGAAACTACATGGGCGTGCATATTCTGTGCATCACCTTGTGCATAGGCAGAAATAACAACCATAGTGGTCCCTGTCTTCTCATATTTAAAATGCAGTCAAGTTTTACTCAAAAACACTGATATGTTAAAAGACACCTTAATGCATTTAATTATCTGCATTATATTTAAAGGACCTCTTTCTGTGCAGTGCTGCAGTTTTTTTTGGGTAAGTCTGTTTTTAAGAACAGAGTAATATGAAACATATGTCATTAGCTAGATAAATCAGTTGTATTTATTTGATGTTCGTGTTTGTAAGAAGATGTTTTCAATTGTTGACGCTGCTAACTGGCAGAAGGCACTCCTTGGTTTGGGATCCTGGCCAGGGCCTCAGTGTGTAGCTATTCTATGCTCTCTCTGTGCAGGTTTATATTCTCCAGCTTCCAGAATCATGCATGTCAGACCTCTCTAAATTGCCCTCAGGCGTGAGTGTGCGTCTGTGGTTTTCTATTCCGTCTTTGTGATGGATCGCAGCTTGAAATTTTCACCCATAAACCCCACTACATAGTTTTTTTGAAGATTTTATTTGACAGACCAATATAAACTGTTGCATGATGGTGAAATTTAGGGAAAGTCAGATAGTTTTCGATGTTTTTCTCAATCTGTAGGCATGGAGTGCATTTATTTTTAGCTAATTCAATTCTATTCTTTGTAGAACCCGACTTCACTGTAGCTGCGGCTATCAGCACTCTACATCTAGAAACCTTTACATGAGAGGGTTTTTTTTTTTAAAACTGCAAGCCACAGATATTCAGATGGATTTGAGTTGGGACTTTGACTAGATCATTCTAAAACATGAATCTTCTTTGACTTTAACTGTTCCATTGTAGCTCTACAGTTAGGCTTGTTGTTCTGCTGCATGGAGAACCTCCTCCTCAGCTTTAACTATTTTGCAGTTTTTCTCTCCCTCAGCATGATGCTTCCACCTCTATGTTTCACTGCTAGGATCATTTGTTTGTGTATTTTATCCACAAATATCTTTAAGATTTGGGAACAAAAAGTTAAAATTTTGTCTCATTTGACCATGGCACCTTCGTCTACATGCGTGTTGGATCTCCTGCATAGTATATGGCAAAGTACATATATTTTTGTTAAATGCAAAAAAAAAAAACATGTTGGATTTTATACGTAAGAGTTTAAAAGGTGTAAATTTTTTTTGCTAAGCAGTGTATTCTTTAGCTTCTGCCTCGCTTTCTATGATAAAGTCTGAAGGGCTACTGTAGATTTCCCAAGGCCATTTAAATCAAAACATAAACGAAAAGCTCAACCCTGACCAGATTCATTTGTCCTTCATCAGCAATGATGATAAGGATGTTATACTTTCCTTCAAATTAATTTCAGTGTCAAGGTGACCAAATTACCCAACGCTAAAGACTAAAGTTTGATTGTTTTTACAAAATCTATATAAAGCCCAACAAAATTTCTAGAATACTGTTAAAAAGATTTCCTGGTGGGAAATGAATCGAGGTCCAGATCAGGATCAGTCCAACTACTGTAGAATCTCGTTGCATCTTCTCCCTTTAAGTCCATATGCCGAATTACAGACGTCTGATCCCTGACATTTTAATAATTTTTATTTATCATTGGAGACCATAGATAGAGGAGAGACAATGAAGAGGTCAAAGCACAAAGATAAGAAGATAAGGCGGACATGGATGTTAAATGATGACTCATTTATTCATTTATTTATTAAAAGGAAGAAACACAAGTCTGTACCAGTCTGGTGTTGTGTGAAAAACCTTCCATAAACCTAGCCCAGGACTGTTTGGGCCAACCTTCAATCATTTAGATTGAATTGCAGTTTCTCTTTTACACTGTCGAGGGATTTCGGCCCACATCTTTTAACTGTGAATATCCGTCTACAGTTACATCAAAGATTTTAAATGGGAAGTAAGACCTGGAGTTGCACTAAAACTCCCCTATAAACTTTGTTTTGTTATTATGAGCTGGACACCATTGGACTTGCTGGTGTCCTTTTCACCATTCTCATCCTGCATAACCTAATCCTGGTTCAGATTAAGATCATCAACGTAGGGCAGGACCTTCTCCTGCTGGAATTTCTTTTAGAGAGCAGGACTCATGGGTCAAATAATTACGGCACATTTGCAGGTCTTAAACCAGTAGAACCGCCCAGAGAATCACTCTACCTCCACCATGTTTGACTGTAAGCATGTTTTTTTTTTAAATGCAGTCAGATTAAAAGTAAAATCAACACGACACACTCATTCTAAAACATTAATCATCTGTCTGAGATGGGCTGTTGTAGTTTTTAGTCTTTGTTGTCAGCAGAGGTTTTTTGTCATGGAACTGCATGGAAGCCATTTTTGCTCTGTGTATTTCTAATTGTTTAATGATGAACCTTGTTGAAGCAGGTTAAGTTTTGTTCTGGGTTCTTTAATGACCTTGTAATGAGCCATTGACACTCTTAGAGTAATTTTGGTAGTACTTACCAATCCAGGAAGGTTCACTCATCATTGTTTTCTCCTTTTGTTTAAGGGGATTGTTTTTCCCTATCGATAAATCATTTTAAAATAAAACTTTGTAATTGCACAGATTGTCATGATTTTTGCAGTATGTTGCATGAAACCATAAAAATGCTATAATTTAGTGGGAGTGTTGAAATGTTTCATAATAAGGATCACCAGTTTTACTTCTTACCCAAATACCCCGTGAAACAATAAGGTTGGTGTAAGAATGTTGATCTTTTAGACACAGGTCTTTTGAAAAGAAACTAATTTAAAGTCTGTTTTAATTTCCAAAGACAAAATGGCAACTACACAGGTTTCACTCTGGGAAAAGCAAGCAGTAAACTTTTCCAACCAAACTCGTCTCTCTGAAAAATGTGATCTGAAAAGCTTCTGTTTGTTCAGGTTTCCATGAGGACCAAGAACTTCCAGGAGTCTGGAAAGGTAAAGACTCTGTTGGAAATCTCTTTGGGTTGATGTGAATGGGAGCCTTCATGTCGTCTTCTGGGCTGTTTCCTTTAAAAACAATGTCCTGAATGAACAGAACCACAGCCTGATAAACGTGTGTATCTGTGATGAGGTTAGCAGAGGTCCACTGTGCTTCAAAGGAAGTTACCTACGTCTGTATAAACTGACGAAAAATACAGAGAACAGTGCAGTTTATTTGAAAATGGGTGAATGGGGTCTGATTTATTGAAGGGGAACCTTGGTTTTGCTTTCATTGAGGCTGCTAAGGGTGTGCAGGCGCACGCGCTCAAGTGCACGCTCTTTTCCTCCAGCAGAGGCAGCCGGAGCCAGGAGAAGGCAGTCAGGTTTAATGAAATATAGCAGCTTGGAGTTCAAAGCCTCCACAGCAGGGCCTGTTAAGCGCTGGCCGCGTGATGGAGATGTTTCCAGGAGCTTTATGACGCCGGAGTCGTTTCTCTCCCCTTTCTCTGCTGCGCTTTTGATGAGCGGTCGGCAGGAGTCCTTGGTGAGCAGACGCAGATCTAACTTCAAACAGGCAGCAAAGTTTTTTTTAATTTTTTCAGGGATTCTCCTTTAATCAGATAGAAGTGGCCAGAGCATCTTATTCCCTTTTCTTCTTATTCCACCCCCTCCTGCTGTTTCTCTGGTCCCTCATGTCACCCAATAGCTCCTCCTGTACCATTCCCACCACCGAAGCAGTCTCTATTCAGCCCACATCTGATGGTGCCAAAGAAAGAGCCATTGTCCCTGCTGGTCTTACCCCACTCTTATCTATTGATTGGAAAGGTGAGAGGAGAAAATAAGCGGTATTGATTACCTGACGGGGTGAAGCTGGCGGGCAGGACGTCTGGAGGGGTAAAAAAAAAAAAAAAAGAAGGCATTCTTCACCCTCTGCTGCCCTGCTGCTGTCAGAACAACCTCTTCTGCCACTCCGCTCCACGCCTCACCCAGACGCTGCTCCCCCTCTTTCACAGCTCGCCTTCTTTCTTTTTCTCCTGACTCTCAGCTCTTTGTGCTGATTTTTATCTCTCACTTTTGAAATGTATAGCGAAGCACAGAAGCAGAAGCTCAGGCCTTTCACAGACTCCCAGAGCTGCCTTTTCTGCCTCACCTTTCACTTTCACCATACCCTCAGAATTAACATGGGACTCAAGTTCCAACTTTCCTCTATTTATTTCTGCTCCTCTCTTTTGGATCTACCTGAGGGTTTATGGGATGCATCATGAGTTATTTCCCTTGCAGCTTTGGCTGCATTAAGCTGTCTCTGTTAATTCTCCTGCCTTGTCTTCTTTCTATAAATGCTACATGCTGTGTTTATCCTGGTAATAAATCAACGCAGCATTGCACAGTGCAAAAGCCAGAGCATGCATTTTTTTTGAAAAAAGACTTTTAAAGAGCTGTATCCTGCAGAAAGCAGACAGCGGTGCGTGCATGATTCCATCAGTCTCTTTGTGGTCGGGTCCGGTTCCAGGTGTTCTCTGTTTGAACGGCTGTCAGCAGCCTGCTCAGCCCTCTATTGAGATGTATGCGGTGAAAGACCAAAGAGAAAAGCATGTTCACATTGTTTCAAATCCACAGGTGTTTATTAAAAAGAGGAAAATAAATGGTGCATCTCAGTATTGTTCACATTTAGTGACCTTTGTTCTGTTTTTGAACATTTTTCCGTCTACTGATGCTCAAGTTGAACCAACTGCTCATTAACCTTCTCCCCAACCTCGGGGAAAGGAAGAAAAATGACCGTATTTAGTCCCAATCGGGAGAATGCCTCCTGTTGAATGTGGCTCTTTCTCTTAAAAGTAATCCATTACTAAACTGAGCAAAGAAAAACACGGCTAATTCTAGGAGTCGCCAAGCCTCCTCCTCCTCCTTCCTGCGCTATGAAAGATTCCTTTCACACATGGAGCTGGGCTATAATAAGGAGTGCTTTACTAGTACGGGAAAGCCCATATGGTCATGTGTATCATTCTCCATTTAGCGAGGTCCTTACAGTTCAAACAATCCATCCCAGAAGTTAGAAACGCTCACCAGTCGGTCATGAGTCCATTTATCAGGTCAGCTACCAGCAGAGACTGAACAATAAGGCTACAGTGTGTTTCACCTAAAAACTGATGTCAGAACAAGCTGCCCGCTGCACATATTGAACTGTTCATCTAGACGTAGGCATATAAGGGAAAATATTCAACTTTTTAGGTTTGTTGTGCTTCTAAGGCATTTAAGCCCGAGGTTAAAAGAGGCGGAGGAGTAGGAGGAGAGGAGTCCCCTCTGAAGAAAAAGATGCCAATCATGCACACAGCTCAACAACCTATTAAGCTATTCAGTCCGCGTCCTTGGTTTCAGCACTCCTTGTGCCTTGTTTTTCAGAGGAACTTCAAAAGCTATTTGAAAGCGGAGATGCAAGGAGGAAATCATATGTGTCACATTCCTTGTGCTCGTATCAGCAGCCGGAGTGCTTTTGGAGTATTAGTCCAAAACAGTCCAAGAGCTGCTTCGGCCGGCTTGGTCAAAACGATGAGACTGACATCAGTAAAGCAACAGTAGACTTTTCAGTTTTTTACTTCAACATTTAAGCTGATTGCCTCTCTGAACACTCAGTATAATCAGCAGAGTTTCAGTCATTAATTTTACATGTAGTCATCTTTAGTGGAGTGATTATGCAACTGCAGTAATAAAGAGTTTAAAATATTGTGAACTTTCTCTGACCGACATATGCCCCTAATGCTTTTCCTTTTGTTGTTAGCTTTCTCCCAATTGTACCAACAACCCACCTTCTTCTTTCTGACAGGATATTTTTGGGTAGATTTGCCTTAAACATAGAAATAGGTCTACATTTTTGGACATCCTTTCATGATGCAACTTATTTTCTCTGACCTGTTGTCCTAAAATGTAAACAGTACATATGACTTCAAGCTCTAAGACTGGTTCTTCTGCAGGTTTCTCCCTGTTAAAAGCAAGGTTTCCTTTCCACTATTGCCACATGCATGCTCACTATAAACAATAACTGCAAAGTAAACGACTCAGTCCAGTCGATAGCTCCTTTAGATTTAGAATAGGCTATTCATTAGAAAGTCAGTCCCGCCTCATTTAAGAAGGTTTGATCAGATGGAGGTTTAATGTTGCCTGTTTTATCATTCCGGGCTGTTTAAAGGAGAAGTTCGGTTTTTTACACTTTAAGCCCATTTTCTGTAGTGTCCAGGATGAAATCGAATGATCGA
>NW_015150552.1:1524848-1526474 GCF_000732505.1 Cyprinodon variegatus | reverse complement strand
ATATTAGCGTTTCGTGTTCGTTTTGACTTCGTGTGGACGGGGCCTTAAACTTGTCTGGGCCAGCCTAAAACCTGAACCATAAAAATAGCTCGATGGCTTTAGAATCCAGAATGTCCTCCATCTAGCCCAACACCACTGAGTGGATCAGAGGTGTTTATATCTCAGCCAGTGAGTTTGTATTTAAATTCATTGTCTGTCTTCTTCAGAAACCTTCCCAACCTACTTTTGTTCCAGCTGCTTCAGGTTCAGTGAGCTATGGTTGTTCCTGGGTTGGTTCTAAATGTTAGAAAGAAATCTCATTTCATTTCAGGGTAGCAGGGTGATATGGTTGAAACATCAACAAAGTTGAGTGTTGTACGAAGACAGCGATCTTCAACATACATCCAACGGCCACTTTATTAAACCCTATTTATACTAACCGTATGAAACCGTGCCGATAACAGTCCGACATGGTAACCGCGATAACTGTTGAGTGTAAATGGAATGCAACTGAACTGGACTGTGCCAGACACAACCGAACTGTGCTAAATCTAGAACTAGTACAACAGTAGGACTTGGCACGGTTCAATTGTGGCTCGGTTCGCTGATAACAAAAAGCACATGAGCAGACCGCGTCATCTCCTCTTTACAGTCAGCTGACTGATTTTGCGAGTTTTCCAGCGTGTCCAGCTTTGCAAGTCACAGATCTCTTCACCTGTTGACAAAACAAAGTTATTCTCAGCCTATTAACAATAAAGTGGTCCAAAAGATTGTGGTGTGACCGGGGATGATGCAGAGACCGAGGCTCTCATTGAAATTTAGGCTGAGGATTCTTTCCAGTCACATAAGTTCCTGCATGTTATGGGCACCGACCTTTTTGTTACATAATTCCCACGTTGAGAGGCGTAGTACCGTGGAGCGCTGATACAAGGCGAAGAACAGTGCTAGTGTGATTGGTTGTAAGAACCAAGCTCGGTCTGAACTCGGTGTCAATTCCGTACCATCAGCTTATTTGCGCATGGACAAGCAAATATTCCTCCAGGTCGCCATAAACAATGTAATCATGGTACTAAGAGTACTTATTTCTATCCTTAAATCCCTAAAGAATACTAATACAAATCTTTAAATTTTTTTATGAGACAATTTGCTGAAAAAGTTAGCTCCCAGAAGTAGCTCCCATTTCTGGCACAGAGAATTTATATACAAGGAAAGATTTGAATGCATTTATTTTCTCAGGAAATACATAATTAAGTGTTAAAACATTATACTTTAGTATGCTTACTATTTCTAAGGAGAGAAAAACGTAATTTAAGTATTTTTTACGAGGTAAAATCGAGGGAGACCCAGATGTATATCTGTTTGTGCATGCACAAATGAGCCATGGTACGGGTGGCGTAGTGACACTCAGCATTGGTTTCAGAGGGGTAGAGTAAATGTGGCATATTGTACACCTTGCTAGGTCCCCTTTTTGCCTTTAGAGCTCCCTTAATCCTTTGTGGCATAGATTCCACAAGATACTGGAAACATTCCTCAGATTGTGGTCCATATCAACATGATAGCATCTTGCAGATGCTCCAGATTTGTCGGCTGCACATCCATGATGCGAATCTCCCTTTCTACCATCTATAAACTCTGACCCTACCCTCC
>NW_015150552.1:1480780-1524646 GCF_000732505.1 Cyprinodon variegatus | reverse complement strand
GGCATTTCCGCCAACAGATCTGTCACTCCCTGGATGCCTCCTCTTGTTGGACCATTTTCTGTGACCCCACCGATGGTTGTGCGCGAAAAACCCAGCAGATAAGCAGTTTCTGAAATACCGTGACCAGCTCGTCTGACACCAACAACCATGCCACGCTCAATGTCGCTTTAATCACCTCTGTCCCCATTCTGATGCTCAGATTGAAATGTAGCAGATTGTCTTGACCATGACCAGTGTCATTAACAAGAAGTTGGACAAGTGTACCTAATAAAGTGGCCTTTTAGTGTACATTCAAACTGGGTTTGGTGCCAGGATGCCAGCCAGTTTAAATTATTTTCTACCAGGAGCAGTGGGCAGCACAGCACTAGCACTCCTCTACATGTTGCTGCACACTGCCTTTGAGCTGGCAGAAAGATGATTGGTACGTTTTTCCATTTTTGACAAGAAACATAAATTAAGCTGCCTGGAAATATTTCTAGTTTTAGAAATCACACATAAAGTGAAAAAGCTTTGTGGAAATGTTGAAAAAAATCCTTTAATCAGAAGAATGAATCAGTGGCTTCCTGCTGACACGTTCGTCAACGCTCCACAAACAGCTTCTTAGAGTTGGAGAACAAAAATATGTTTTTGTTTCATTTTATTTTCTTGTCTCTGTTAATTTTTCCCAGGCGGATATTTGATCCCTCGGGAAATGTGTTTTCAGCTTAAACAGAAGAAATGTTGCAGCCGGGTCAAAGTGCTTTGACAGTTTGCTTCAGGAGTTGAATAAGGGCTATTTGTTCAAGAAATATGTTGAGGTTTTCACAGTGCAGTCCAGGCCTGCTGTACCACAAGCCCAAACCCTGACCCATTTAAGACCCCAAAGCAGATCCCGCTGAGGAGCAGCACTGAGCGCCTTTGTTCTTATTTTCTGCCACTAAATGAGTGAGAAACAACCAGCTTCCAGCCAAAAATGCTGCGGTTACACTTACTCCTTAGACAGAAACAATGACACTTCTAATTTTCTTGGCGCAGCAGGCCAGGAGAGACAATCTAGAGAGAAGGAGGAAGAGGAACTTTGCTTTTACACATGGCTGATAAAGACTCAAAGATGAAGGAAAATTTCTTTGGTTTGATGGCAACTTTTCTGTGTTTCTTTTATTCACCTCATCCAGTATTTATTTTTAAGGGAACTGGGCTCAATGAATGTCTTGATCAGACCTTGAGGTTTCTGGCATGGCCCTGCAAATGTGCTCCTTCATCTGTCTGTAATGAAGTGGACGGAGTAACCTGCTGCTGTAATGACCTTGCTGTTTACCGTATGTATGCATGAAATGCACCAAAGGAATGGGGCCCTGTGTGTGCTGGAGAGGCCATGTGTACTTACCCTCCCCGTTGCTTTTACTGCTACCAGGCCGGCCGTTTGTTCTTAGGCACAGACGTGGCTCTGTGTACTCTGCGGTTAGATGAAGCTACAGGGTCTAGTTGACTTTCCTCCCCCTCTGTCGCCTTCTCAAGCTTCTGTTTTCTTGTGTGTCTGCTCTCCTCAATGATTCTGGGTTTTGTTTGGTTTTTCGGTGTTGTTGGTGGAGGGGTTAGTCGGGGGCTCTGTTCAGGCTTCCTAACACCATCACAGGGTGTTTCGACCCGGTCCACTGCACCAGATCTGAGGGAGCAGCCATGAGCCAATTAAAAGCTGTAGAAATGGCTGCTGTCCACTTCGCCCCCCTGAATCCTCCACCCACCTCATCGCTTTGATCTCTGCACGCTAAACACAGAACCAGAGCCAGAACAGTTTACCCTCTATGCTAACAGAGTGGGCCCAATTATTACAATCTGGCTTATAGCTTTCTGGCAAATCAGTAGAAAATTGACCAACTGTCTTTTTTTCATCTTTGCCGACTGTTCAAGGACTGTCTGAAAAATCAAGATTTAATTTAAGTGTTTTTCTGCAGATTCTATTGAAGTTGAAGTTACTCAAACAATTTTCTCGATTCCTCAATTTCAGTTTTCATAAGGTTTAATTTGAGAAATTCAGAATAAGCCAGATAGAGACTTAAAGTCAAATAAATAGAATTGGAACAAAATGATAGAATACAAGTTCAGATCTTTATTAGTCAGACTGCACTGCAAATCTCTGATCCTAATTTAGGTTTGATTTTTAAAAGGCACAATTTCACTGAGACTTCCATGAACAATTAAAAGAAAATTAAAAATTATTATTTAATTTAACTGCTTTTGCTTTATTTAAATATTTTATTGACTTATAACAAAACATTTTGAAACTTTTATCTCATTTTGAGAAATTTTTCCTTTTTTTGTACATAATAACTGATGCACCAAGCTATTAAGGTCAGATGTCATATTTTTTTTTACATTTTTAATATTTTATAGAAAATATGTGAAATATGTTGTTACACTGTATTTAATCTGTCTCATATGTATTTGAGGAGAGTAAATACTTTTATTTAAGATGCAAAGATCTCTGGAATGCTTTCACATAAAAAATGGCCTGTTTGTGGCTACACGGTTGATTAAAGGTTTTTAATGTTTTGATAGCCAGCGATGATGGAAATTGTTTTCTGCTTGCATTATTTGAACTTAATTTTCTCATGTGCAACAATATTTTACTACATAGGTTAAGTAAAAAAAAGTCTCTCTATTTAGAGGATGAGCTTCCTTTAAAAGCAAATCCATGCTGTTCGGTACAAGCTACTTTAACCTAAGGGGTTCCTCAAGGCCTAATACTCAGCCTATTAGTATTTTTCATTTTATATGAATAAATAAATGAATGAATGCCTTAAATATCACTGCTTGTTAACATATAATAGCATTTACTGTCTCCCTGATAAAACAAAACAAATAGAAATGAATTCTCCAAAACATTCTCGTCCAAATAACAGGCAGTGGTTAAAAGTATTTAACTCTAAGTTAAATATAAGAAACTTATACATATTATTTAGTTCCAATAGGAAAAAGCTAATGGGTCATAGCTATTTCTTAGTCTGAGAGTTGAGCGTTTAATGGCTCCATAGTGGTCATTAATGTAAATATAACACTACACATCCGGGTTGGCAAGGATGTTTAGTGTCTTTAAAAATCCTACATGCTATGATCTGTAGATGTTTTCCAGTAAAGGCGGAGTAAGTCCAGTGATTAATATGCTGATATGTTTCCCCCTTACAGATATTGTTCCTTCTTTTACTGACATCTCCTTCCTGTTATATGCTGATGATATACAGTTGTTTGTCTCATTTGAGCAAAACAAGTTCCATAAGCTACATAAATAGATTGCCTGCCTAACTTGGGAGAGTTGGTTGGCTGATAAGTGTTTATTTTTTGAAAGAATTTGAGTAAAGTAAAAAAAAAAAAAAGAAAAAAACTGGCTCAACCTGAAAAATGTTTAAACAACATAAGCCATCCAAGTACAGTTTGTGTCATTTAGGAGTTATTTTTGTTTCCAACCAAACCTATTATTCACATTTTTTTATTAAGGAGCCATAAAAACTGTAGTGTTTTGCATTTTGCTTAGTTCAAAATAAAACCTCCCTAAAATCCTCCTTAAAAGCAGATAATACCATTAGTCAAACAAAGTGGTGGTGGTGTGGTGATATGGGCTGATTACCTGCTTCAGGATCCACATGACTCTCTGCAACTGATGGATCCATAAATTGTGCTCTTATCGGGAATCTTAAAGGAGAACCTTCCACCTTAAATCCAAGCGTTCTCGGGTTATGCATCACATGCCTAGTCAGTGACTTAGTCAGAAAATCAGCTGATTGAGGTGCTGTGGTATGACCAGAGGCTGTTTATGGTGAAAGCCCTCCACTCTGGCTGAATCTAAGCTATTCTGAACAGATAAGTGAGCTAAAATGTCTTATTTTATTCAAAACGGTAAAAAAAAGATTAATACTGTAATTTTACAGTATTAGATTTAATCAGATTTGAGTTTTATACTGGTGTTAGTATTTAATTTTTTTGTTACTAACCATACGTTTTCATTTTTATGTTTCCTGTACGTTTTAGGTTTTATATTTGACCTTCAGCCGTGCGGTGCGCTACAATCACTTGATAGGTAAATTGTTGTTCCGTATTTGTGTCCCCAGGACCTCCTCGGGTGTCTGGCAGGGTCACTCATAGGCAGACGGCTCGGTTGGGAAGTGCCATCAAGCTACCGTGTCCGGTGGAGGCAGACCCACCTCCCCTCATCCGTTGGACCAAAGACGGACGCACTATTCACAACGGCTGGATCCGCTTCCGTGTGCTCAGGATGGGCCTGAAGATCAAGGAGGTGGAGGCCGATGATGCTGGGACCTTCAACTGCCAGGCGACTAACGGCTTTGGGAGCGTTAACATCAACTACACCCTGATCATCATCAGTGAGTATGCTCCATATTGAAATGCAGAGTGGCTGTACCTGTCTTTTGATTAAACAGGTCCTGATCTGCTGGTTCTCCCAGCACCGTCTCTCCGTGTTGTGTGACTATTCTCTGCAGAACGCGCCTCTGGTTAAAGACAGCATCACTCAGATTTCTGGTGCTTTAGGGACTGATCCTCTCATCTCTGTATCTCTCCGTCCAAAGTTAACAGCAGTCTGGGATATTGTTTCATGCTGCTTCATCCTCTGTGACTCAGTTGGATCTGGTGCTCTTCCTTTTCCCCAGGCTACTCTTTGTGCAGGCAGGAGGTCCACAATAAGAACCATATTCAGCGTAAAGTGCCGGTTTGCCTCAGAGCTCAGTGCAGAGCTTCCAGGATTAGGGACAGTCTGACCGAGGCTGCATACAGCGCATTTCCTCTGCACCAAGGCGCAGCGTGCTGAATGAGAGGAGTGGAGCGTGAAGGCTGTGTTTAGCCTAATTACTCTAAGATGCCTAATTAGCCCCAGAGTCTGCTGTATCTCACACGAGGAGTTTCACCCTGGCCTCGTGATGGCTGTGCATCAGAAGCAGAGCAATGATCAGGAAAAGTGGGAGAAAAAAAAGCGTGCCGTGCACAAGAGCGTGAGTCAAGTTAATTCAAAGCCTGGGTGTCAGCTGATTGTGTTTGAATTAAAGGCTAAAGATGTTGGAGCGCAGCCATGTGTAATGCCAGGGTTAAAAACAGAGCATATTAAACAATATCAGACATCGCCCTTCGGGTTTTTACAGTAGACACCTGTTAACACCAGTTTCATGGTTTATGGAAGTTTAGAGGATTAATATATATGGTGCAAATATGCAGTACTTTTGGTTGGGTGTTATCAGTGTGATGCAAAATTTTTTTCAATAGTTCAGCTGTCTGATGGCTGTGGGGAAGAAGCTGTTGCAGAATCTGCTAGACCTGCATCAAATGCTGCGAAGCCTCTTCCCAGAGAACAGCAGGGAGAACAGTCCATGGTGGGGGTGTGAAGAGTCATATATATATATATATATATATATATATATATATGTTTATAGACACATCTATAATATATATAGTTATATATAATCACACACCTATTTATTGATAATACTTCAAAGTCTATATATGCACATCTATATACTGTAATTTTTGGACAATAAGTCGCAACTTTTTCCCCATTTTTCGACCTTGCGGCTTATATAACAATGCGGCTTATCTATGGACTTTTACAGCTAACGGCGACTAGGATAATACCTAAATCTATGGATTTTACCATCCAACATGTTGACGTCACATTTGCTTCAACACACAAGTACGGTAGCCGCGAGTGCAAGAATGGTCCTCCAGAAGTAGACTTCTACCGTGAGTGGTACGTGATAGACGTACATTGCGAGCGCAAGACATTTTGTGTGTAAACATAAAAAACCTGCGTCTTATAGTCCGGTGCGGCTTGTATATGTACAAATCATGCAATTTAGCTTCTGTGGCTTATATTCAGGTGCGGCTAATAGTCCGAAAATTACGGTATCTGAAAATAAAAGCGTTTACTGTATGCAGGCTAAAAACCTTGAAAAAGCAGGGTCTTGCACAGCCGATCGACGTTCACTACAACAGACGTTAACTACTTTGTGCAACATACAACATGGCGGCGACGTTGAGGTGCGAACCTACGCCCAACGAGGCGTCTATGTACATATGTCGTTGTATGTTGAAATCATTCAATGAATCACTGAAGCTTTAGCAGATGTTGATGATAAAAACAGGCATTTGATTCTGATCAGGTTAATTAGGATGAGAAGGTTTTGACAAGCAGAGTAAGAGAAGGTGAGAATATGATTCCGAAGCACCAAGCATCACAGCTACATATAAACTGAAAAATTTAAATTGAGCCACTGCTGAATAATGTTTAGTCTGCATTAAATCTACGCGATGAGCTGCTTAGTCCTAGATAATGTTACCAAGTGAAAATATAAGGTTTGCTGTTAGTCTGAATCTGCTGTAGTGAAGGAGAGGCTGCAGTGAGATCAATCTGACCCGACTCTGCACATGGTTCTTCTCTAAAACTTTGGTTTTCTTTGGAATGAACTGCATCACATATTTAATCTGGAGACTTTCTGAGAAACTCAGTTCTTAGGATTTTTATCAGGCAGGCTTTTGCCCTTTATGGAGTTGTATTAAAGCTTTCTGGGCTCCTACTTAATCCTGACCTGCTCTTCTGTAATTCCTCCTCATCCCTGTGTGGTGATGAGTGCATTGCGTTGTGACCGGGGCGACGTCCACAGACTGAACACATGCTCCTGTGTTTCTGCTCTCATGTCCGTCATCCTGTTATAGCTGCTGGCGAGCTGCGGCCCCGCCGTTTGTTTTTGGAGGGGTGCATTTTAATCAGATTACAGGGCCTCGTTGTCAGAATACTGCCAGGATTGAAGTCAGCTTCGTAAAGTTCAAACAGTGAGCAATTTTCATGAGCAAAACTTTCCATTAATGGTGACTCAGCTAATTAATGTAGCTCCCTGCTATTAAGTGCTGTGGCTGCTGGTATGTTGCTCCAGAGGATCTGGGAGGAGTTTATTTATTTGAAGTTTTGTAAATGAGGGGTAGCCGGCTCCCATCGCAGCGCTGCGTGCAGCATCCATCACACAGGTTTGTTGTTTTTACTGGATCACAAAAACAAGAACTACAGTCAATCAGGATTGAGCGAGGGGGCCGACTAAAGCCTGGCAACTCTTCAAAAAGTTCAAGAGCATTCCTTTACAAACAAAACCAGCAGAATAGCAACTGAAAGAGGATGACGATGATGAGGGAGTGCGGGGGTATGTTCTGCAGAGGCAGTGGAGAGGTTTCCTTCTTCCCATCTGCCCTCCCAAGAGCTATCTGAGGAATCTGGTCCGTCGGTGCAACATGGCGCCTCCTCAATCCCTCCAGCTGGCTGTTTGGGCCCTGTTTGGAGGGGGGTGTCCTGACAACTGGCCCCATCAGCCCCAAAGGACTGCTTCCTGGGGAGGCCAGTGTATGCAACTGTCCCTGCACTCTCTGCAGATCAAATCCCAGCAGGTTTTATCTCGGCATTAGTAATGGATTGTCATATTAACATTTAAAAGTTTGGATGTAATGTTTATGTCTGTATGGGTGATGCAGGAGCCACATGGTTCTCGCTGCACTTCTTACTTCTGCTGGCTCTCGTGATGCGTTTTTTAAAATGTACTCGCCTCTGGAGAGGTTCGCAGGCCAGCCACCTTCCGTCCAGCTGACCGCATGTGGTAGCTGTTTGGAGATGATGAAAGGCCACTGTGTCAAACTTTCTGTGGACATTAGCACGTCCTTGATCACATCTGGAGCAATTTATGGTCCAAAATCCTCTGGCCCCGTGTTTTGACTCAGCTGTCTTTGCTAAAACCTCTTTCCTGTGGCTGGATTTGTGAATGAAGTGAGAGGGAATGGCGTCAGACCACAAACACTGGAGGGACATCATGAGTGGATTCCAGTTGGAAGGAAAGAAAACAAAAACTGATGACATTTTAACAAACTTAAAGTTTTTAACCTCACTTTGGGCTGGGTCTGAATCATGGGTCTTGTAATGTTCACTGGTCTGCGTAGTGAGCACCAACACCTCAGAGCTGACCTTTCTTCTGCTTCAACTGCTCTGCTCCTGAAGAAGTCCTCGCCAGGCATGTGGAACCACGGGACGGCTGGTCACGCCCTTTCTTACAACATTTTGCTTTCTGAGTAAACTATACATCTTTTTTATCAAATAAGAGTTGGAGATGTTCTGTGAATTCTGAAGGACTATGTCTCTCTTTTCAGGTTAGGATTTAAAATTGAGAAAATTATCAAACCTTTTTTTGTCTGAAATGATAAATATTCCTTTTTCCTGCATGAGCAGACTTGGTATCAACTTAACTTCTTTCTAATTTGTAGTAATTGAATATTAAAGAGTTTAATAAGTTACATTTATTACTTGAGCTATATATTTAGGTTCCAATATTGATTTTCTTTGTTTGAGACTAAATAAATATTAGGTTTAGAAAAAAGCATAAAATGAATGGCTTCTCTAATCTGTGACAAAGTTTGTTAATTGGTAAAGAAATTATAATTTCAGATTCTGGTGATAGAATATTGGAATGAATTTTTCTGAAATAGCTAAATCTATGCATCTGCCATTAAACATCAAACTTCTGCAGCTCTCTCAGCCTACTCCGAGCTAAGACAATAATGACATATGGCAGCATTGCAGGTTCATATGCACAAAGAAGGCCATTGTTCAAAAAAATCACAAAAGAGTAGAGAGGAAACAAAAATTTTAGTCAAAAAAAAAACCCAACAAAAAAAACAGAAGTCAGAAAGAAAACCCCGGCAGCGCGGGACCATGATCTGTTTAGATTGGGAGGTTGAAGAACTGGCAGGAATGTGGAGAGCCCAAGTGAGCAAGAGGGAAATACTTCTTCCATCGGAGGCTGGAATGGGTTATTATCGTTGGCCGGTTAAAGCCCCTTCAAATAGCCATGACATCATGGCTGGGATCGGTGCTGCAGGGGACAAACAAAGGAGGGTCTGTACCCAGAGAACCCAGGAGAGCTCCAACGACTCTCAGAAGGAGGCAGAACGGTTGGGGTTAGAAGTCACATCTGTTCTCTTTACCTGACTCAGTCAAACCATGAGAGGGAACCAAGTGTATTACTGCATGTAGAGGAATCCAGCATTTAGTTGCAGGAGAGCCAGAAGCTAAAGTCACACACAGAGGATAGAGGCAGAATAAGTAACCTCTTTTTCAATGCAACAGTTCACTCACAGCGGTCATTATTCAAACACTGCACATCTGTTGGTGGCACATTTTTAATCTAGAGAGCATTACTTAGAAACGCTGACTGGAGGAATCTTCTGCTTAGTGTCTCCGTCTGCACTGATCCCATAGAGAAACCTGACCTGCTCATCAACTCTTCACCCGAAAGGTTGGAGCACATCTGAAAGTGTCGATTAGGTTTCACTCATCATAATTTCTTTAAGCCCAGTCTTAGCCTCTGCATGATGTCAGCCGGTGACTTAAACCCCACAGCTGTCTGCTCTAACGGGGCTTAATAAAAAACGATCGTATTACTTCCAAATGCAGCAGAGCGTGACCCGAGCATGCAGCCTGCGCAGAGACGCCATGATTAACTCTGCAGTTACTCACAGACTCTGACAAAAACAAATTTCTGAAGCCAGTTTGATTCTTTAACAGCAAGAGGGTCAGAAATTACAGCTTTTCGGGACATAAACTGTTATCTCGGTGTATGATAGTTGCAGGAAATAATGATTATGACTGATTTCTCTCTCATGTTGTTCGCAGATGACTCTCATCCTGAGAGCACAGGACCAGCTAGTGAAGCAGAACCTGAACCAGGCGGTGAAAAACTGGGTAAGAACTCCAAGTCCTGACGTTCTGCTTTCAACAAATTTCTACTTGAACTTTTCCATAATTCTCAAACTGAGTTTTATCAGGCTTTAATACAACAGACCAAAAACCCGATTACTTATAAACATAAAGGAAAACAATACATGTGTGTCATTTTTTTTTACAAATAGAAATCTGAACAATCTTATGGCACATATTTTACTGTGATCCCAGAATATAAGAGGTTTGTTGTCAGGTAGAACTGAACAAACAGCATCATGAAGCATCATGCTGTCAGCGAGGATCACAGCAGACAGGTCAGACAGGAAGTTCAATTAAAGCAGAGTAAGGCTTTAAAACAATATCCCAGACTTTGACCATCGTTCAATCCGTCATCCGAACACGGAAAGAGGATGGACCAACGCTAAACCTATCAAGGCACAAAGGTCATTTTATTCTGACAGGGAGGGGAAGGGGATCATTAATCAGCATAGCCAACAGAGATCCACAGCTAACACGTAAGAGTCCTAATGACAACTATATGTAAAAAGCTCCTATAGCTGTAAAAAGCTATAGGAGGCAGAAAAGCTGTGATTGAGGCAGAGCGTCACCTTAACAATTGTAAACAATAAAATGATTTGGGTTGAAGCTCATTCATGTACTATGATGGACTAGTCAAAGTTCAGGCCCCAATCAGATTGACCTGATGCCACCTGTCAATCAATCCTAGGGGCTTGTCAGCACCTGACCAATCAGTGATGTTGAATTGAAACGTCCCTCCCCTGCAGAAATGCAACATTTCCAGTATTTTGCATACAAAGACGTAGCAGAGATGCATAATAAAAGGCTAAATGTTATCAGCATCCAAATTTAGAGACACATTACTATATTTAGAGGATGGAATGCAGTTGGTTCTATTTCTAAAACCAAAAAGCAGTGATTGAAAACTTAGAGAAATGACCAAAAGTCTGCTGCTTACAGCTCTAAGCAGTAGCTGCCGGTTAAATGTCTAAACGAACCGTCTTTGTCATAATTACATTGTTGGCTTATGTTTAATTTGGAAAAAGCTTGATTAATTACAAAGTTGTGTGGTAATAAACTATATTAAAGGCAACGTGTCAGCATGGGCTTTTTAACATTGATTACTTACGTGATATAAATCCTCCTCTGGCTTATGTACTGTATTCAGTCGCCTGCTTTTGTAACTGTAAAGGACGTCAAACTCAAATTATTATTCTTTGTCTGTTGAAAGCGTGTGCTTTAACTTTTCTGTCTCGATTTACCCGTTGTCTTTGCCTTAATGTTTGCTGATCAGGCAAAATGTCTCATAAAATTCCTCAGGTGACATGCTTCACTGTGTAGCTGTCAAAGCTATGATTTATCTGACTAAACGCCTTTGCACACCACACTTTTCAGATTTTATATGTGAGACATTTTGAAAACCATGCATCATTTACTTTTCACTTCACACAAGTTAAAAAGTCCTAACTTTATTGCAATAAAATGTGAAACATTTAAGGGGGTTAAGTATTTCTGCAAGGTCAAATGTTAGGGATTTTACTGCATAGAATAAATAAATATTTTTTAGAGTTAGGAGCATTTTCAGTAAGAGACTTAGTAAGAATCTGAACAAATATTCAGAACAATCAATATATAAAGTGAAGCATGAGTAAGCGGTTCTGCGTTCTTTGCCATATTGCTTCTGACTTCTCTGGTAATGTTTACTGTGCTGATAAGGCTTTAAAGGCTACAGGTGCAACTTTCTGAATGTCCCAATTTATTCCAAACTGTATACATGGATTTCCCCTTTGTTTCCTCTGAAAGCTCGTCCTCGATTCACGCAGCCTGAAAAGATGAGGAGGAGGGTGATAGCATGTCCTGTAGGCAGCACTGTGCGCCTCAAGTGTGCAGCCAGCGGAAACCCTCGACCAGACATCATGTGGCTGAAGGACGACCGGCTTCTGACGGAGCAGGAGGTCGGCGAGGGGCGCCAGAGGAAGTGGACTCTGAGTCTGAAAAACGTGGTGCCAGAGCACAGCGGCAGATACACCTGTAGGGTGTCCAATCGAGCGGGAGAGATCGACGCCACCTACAAGGTGGAAGTCATCCGTGAGTATCTCAGTTCTCATCCCTTAGGAGGGAAAGCATTTCCACTGCCTAAAAACTGCCATCACTATGCTTTGCTGAAGGAATGAAGGTTTTATGGTTATGTTTACCACAATTGTTTCATAAAAGGCAAGGGAAGTTAATTTATATAGCACCATTCAGTGCAGAAACAATTCAAAGTGCTTTACATCAATTAAACAGACAAATAAAAGAACAATACAAGCAAGTATAGATAAAAACAGCAGGTAGTAAAGCAAATAAATCAGTTGGATCGCAAACAGCCAATGATATAACAGTCCTAAACAAATGGGTTTTTGACTTTGACCTGTCTGGGAGTTTTTTTCCAGCCAAGTAGAGCATAGGAACTGAGTGCTACAGAATCCCAGTAGTCAATGGGCCAGAGGTGGGGTACACACTGGATGGTCCACCAGTCCATCGCAGGGCCACACAGAGACACACAAGACAAACAACCACTCACACTCAGTCCTACGGGCAATTTGCAATGTCCAATCAACCTAACATGCAGGTTTTTGGACTGTGGGAGGAAGCCGAAGAGCCTGGAGAAAACCCACGCAGACGCAGGGAGAACATGTAAACTTTACCAGGAAAGGTCCTGGTTCCCCTGGGACTCAAACCCACACCACCGTGCTAACCACCAAACCACAGTGTCGCCCTTACAGACTAAAATAAGGATGTTAAAGTCTATCCTCTGAGTTACAGGAAGCCATTTGAAGGACTTCAGAGCTGGGGTGATGTGTTCTACTTTCTTAGTTCTAGTGAGAACACAGACAGCAGCATTTTGGATCAGCTGTAGCTGTCCGATGGACTTTTCAGGCAAACCTATGAAGACACTGCTGCAGTAATCAAATCTAGTAAAAATAAATGCATGAATTAGTTTTTTTAGATCCTGCTTGGACGTTTGTCCTTTAATCTTGAAATGTTTTTCTGGTGGTAAAATGCTGACTTATTTACGGCCCTTTTGTGCCTCTGAAGGTTCAGGTCTTAGTCCATCATGACACCAAGATTACGGCCATAATTGTTGGTTTCTAGATGTAGTAGCTGAAGCTGTGAGCTAACTGGATCTCTGCTCCTTTTCTCTGAAGATTATAACCTCAGTTTTGTTTTTATTAATTTGGAGAAAATTATAAGGCATCCACATATTGATCTCTTCTATGAAAATAATCAACGCTCTAATGGGTTCATAGTCACCAGGTGACAAAGCCGTGTGTCGTCTGCATAGTTATGGTAACTGATGTTGTTTTCTGCTATAATCTGAGCCAAGGGGAGCAAATACGGAGAGGCCCTAGAATGGAGTCTTGACATAAACGTCCCTGTTCTTTAGGTAGGATTTAATCCAGTCCAGTGCTGTACCAGAAAGGCCGACCCAGTTTTCTAGGCACTCTAATAAGACCAAGTGATCAAAAGTCAACTGTTGCAGTGAGGTTCAATAATACCAGTACTGTAATATTATTATTATTCAGTTTTTGGTTGTTAGGTGGCAAAAAGTGGAAGTGGAGTTCAAAGGGTGAAAATACTTATGCGACCCTCTGGCCGCTCTGACTCTAAAGACAAACCTTCCTTCCTCTCCTGCAGTCAGATTGTGATCAGCAGGTCTGGCTGCTTGGATGAATGTCCTCTCAGCAATTATGACCATGAGAAGCAGATTGAGGAAGCAGTCTGAGAGTGAGGGCTGGTGCCCCGCTGTTTGGGGGATCTGAACCAGCCAATCTGGAGCTGATTAAAGCCCAGCTGTCTGCCAGAACCGCCTCCAGCCCCCTGAGAAACTGTGCTGTACAACCAGGAGTACAGAGAGGAAACTAATCACACATACTTCTTGTGTTACATGTGGTGTTCCTGCCTCCCTCTCTCAATTACAAGCTCTTAGCTTTAGGCTGCTTTGGATGCCTTGCTCCTATCAGCAGATGTGCTGAAGCAGCAGAACGTGTTAGTGACGGTTCTTCTCATTGGGTCTGTGCAGAAAGGACCAGCTCCAAACCGGTTCTGACCGGGACGCACCCCGTCAACACCACGGTAGACTATGGAGGCACCACGTCGCTGCAGTGCAAAGTGCGAAGCGATGTGAAGCCCGTCATCCAGTGGTTGAAGCGCATAGAGCCTGATGAGGAGAGCCGCTACAACACCACCATCGAGGTTGGCGACGACAGGTTCGTGGTACTGCCCACAGGGGAGGTGTGGTCCCGGCCCGACGGCTCCTACCTCAACAAGCTGCTCATTACCCGCGCCAAGGAGGACGACGCTGGAATGTACATCTGCTTGGGCGCCAACACCATGGGCTACAGCTTCCGCAGCGCATTTGTGACTGTGCTTCCAGGTGAGACAAACATCCACCCACACAAATTAGAACAATGCTGAAAAATAATTTAAAAGGTGAATCTCTTTTATTACGTTGATGACTCAGAGTGATTCACTGTTCAACATAACAGCAGTTTGTTTAGAACAGAAAGATGTTAAAAAACTTCCTGATCACTGCTTACTGATCTGTGATGGGCTGCTAAAAAACGAATTTCTAAGCCTTTTTTTGTGTTAAAACTGATCCATGATCTCATACTGTGTGATAAGTTAGCTACACATCACTGCAATACATCTCCCTATCATGATGCTTCACAGTTTGCTATGGTTTGAACTCAGCAGTCAGTGTGATAAACCGTCTGCAGGCCTTAGACCCAAAAGGTCCAATCTAGTTTTCATCAGATTCTAGCCTTTTTCAGCAAAGATTTGTTCTATCAATGTGGTTTTAGCTCCTCCTTATAACTGTAGATTCCTATTAATCTAATTCATGACTGCTTCTTTGCCCTTTGGGGTCTTCTTTTTAGAGTTCCCCTGATCAGAAATCAGTCAGATATCAGCGAAAAAGCCAATATTGATTTTTTTTTACATCTAAATTCTCTGATATCACTGAGCTTATATAAACAATCCACTGCTAGAATGAATTGGTTAATAGTAAAGTTGTATTGTGTCAGTAATCCTTCAATACTCAAAACTTTAATATTGGTACCATATCAGAAATTAAAAAGTAGCATCAGGACACCCCAACTTCTTTTTTCCATATAAACAGTAGATTTTGTGTTTCTTCTAGGTTTTAGAGCATTTGATATCCAATTATTTTCTTATTTTATTTTATTCACCTCAAATTATTCACAGATATACATATTTTTTTTCCCTGCAGGAAGTAATATAAGGTTTTAGATTAATAGTGAATCTGTGGGGAGAGCTAAATATTGGGGTGTTGACCTTCTGACCTGGAAAAGGCTGCTCTGCTGGTATAAAAAGGGCTTGAAATCTATCTAGCAAAGATCTTTTCATGGATTATTCAGGAGGCAGAACTAATCTTTTTATAGAGATTCTAACATGTTAGCATTAAGCTGTAAATGTATGTTCAGAGTTAACAGAGCTTCACCTCATATCATAAAACAATGCAACTCATTGAGCTCTTCCATACGTGTCTCTCTTTTCTTTACAGACACAAAGCCCCCCGTCTCTTTGCTCCCGGCCAATTCCAGCTCCCTCCCCTGGCCCGTCATCATCGGCATCCCTGCCGGAATAGTCTTCATCTTTGCCACCGTCCTGCTGTGGTTTTGCCAGAGCAGAAAAAACTGCCCCCCACCCAGCGCTCCCGCCCCGCAGCCGCTGCAGAGCTCCCACCGATCCCCGTATAGAGAGCGGGACCGGGGCTGCCCTGCTCCGTCCTCCAGCTCCTCCAGCCCAGATAAAGACTGCATGAGCTCCATGAACTATGAGGAGTACCTGGCCCAGAAGCAGCTCCTCCTCAGCCAGGCCGGACCCAGCATCCCGCCCAAAATCTACCCTAAAATCTACACGGACATCCACACACACACCCACTCTCATGTGGATGGGAAGGTTCACCAGCACCAACACATTCATTTTCAGTGTTAGCCTCAGCTGTTATGAACTGAGCAGGTACGGACTGAAGTTCCCCAGACCTCCTTCCTCTAGATCAGTTGCTTAGAAAACTGTGTGCAGCTGATGGTGGCCAGTTTGTTATCAGATCAAAAACTCACATTTCGGTGCTCTTTTCTACCTGTTAGAAGCTCACGCTTATATAACAACCCTTTTTGTGCACTTAATACATAAAGCTCCTTTTTACTGGATCTCCGTCCAGCTGCGGTTTTCTAATCCATCTGGAGGTTTTCCTTAACGGACGTTTGGATCTGACGAGCTCTAAGGAGGCAGATGAAAACGGTACTAAAGATTCACAGAAAGGCTGGTTTAATCCTCCAACTCAGGTTGTTATTTTGTTTGTTAAAGATGCATTTGTTAGGAATGCTGACCACTATGCTGCCGTTCTTCACCTCACTTTTCTGTTCCTTTTGAAAAAAACAGGCCGGTAGCTCTTTATAGCGTGCAGATGTTCCCAAAGACTGCAAGGGTGGAGGGGTTGTGTTCCCACCCTCTGTGTAAACTGTTCTGGTCCTCTGTAATCTTCATATTTAACGTTCTGTCTGTAGGTTCCCATTATTAGTCTTTAGCATGTTGGGATGAACCAGCAGAGACCACCTCCTTATCCAACAACAGTTTATTAAGCTGTAGTCAGAATATTTAATTTATTTTCTTAAAAATGTATCAAAGGTTTATTTTTCAGAGTAAGGCATTTTTCATATCTATGTGATATTAATAAAGTATACTGTTTGTGTATTGTACTTTTTTTAACTCATTTTGTTTCAGTTTAAGCCAACTCAACCAGTTGTATTATTTGGGGGAATTATTTCTGACAATCGTATTTTTCCATATTTAAAGTTCAAAGGGTCCCAATATTTAGGCATTTCAGTAAATCAGAGTATCATCAACAAAATAGAACTCCAGTAGTAAAACTCAATGTTTGCGCCCCAGGCTAATGTTTCAGATCTCTAAACACATTTTTATTTCAGACAGATTATCCTGAGTAACCATTCCAACTAATCTGACCGTAAATGAAAAGTTATTACACCCTAATAAGTTGTCCCTCCAACTGGTGATTTTTTTTTTTTCACTCTTTGCATAAATGACCCGTTAAAGGTCACAGAGCAGAAGTTTAATCAGATTTTGGGTAGGACACTCCGAAGCTTTAATGTCAAAAGATTCTAGCTGGAAATTAAGGAGAATTCATGGAAAGTAGGTCTGGAGCATCCAAGTATAACTATATCTGACTGTATTTTATTTTTTTTTCTGACGTGCAGTTTGTTTTACTCTAGATGTAACAAGATTCTAAACTCGTAAAACGTTCCAGAAAAGGTTCTTTTTCGTCAGCAGTGGTTTTCACCCTACTAAATCACGACCTCTGACCCCAACTGAAGCCTGAAACAGTTTTGTGAAAAATATTTGAACAAAAACTGTTTACTGCCAGAATCAGTGCTAAATCAGGACTCCTTTGTATGAATTGCCCATTTTGTGAACATGACAAACACTGGAACAAAGGTGGGTAGAATACCCAGAAAATGAAGTAAAATAAAATAAGAGTAGCACATTTTTAACTTTTTCTTTGACTTTAGTAATAATGAAAATGTAGTCATCCAAGAAATTACTCAAGGAAAAGTATTTGGTAGAAAGGTTACTCAAATACTGAGTAACTGTTGGATGATAAAATCTGATTTAATGTTTATAAATTATGCTGGCAAATAGGTTTTATGTGCAAGTTCTGGCATTTTAAAGACTCATATCTTAGGAATAACAATAAATGTCATGAATATAAAATAATAAACTCATGCAAAAGAAATACTTTTACCAATTTTCCCCCAACATAAAACTTAGAAAATCAATCATATGAGAACTGTACTGTATATATTAGGACAGGTAAACAAACCTCCACTGTTAATATCTATTGTTTATGGTTTGTTTACTTCATTTTGGTTCAAATGAATCACAGAGAATAGTCAGATATTTTAGTCAAGTAAGAGGAGCAATGCTTTACAAGAATATTACTGAATAAAAAAAAGTATGGCAGTCAAGTAAATGTAACTAATTACTAGCCGTAAACAGTAAAAAAGTGACATATCTGACTAAATTATCACCACCTGGAATCAGTGAATTTGCCACCAATCTACTCTAGGTTCAGGGAATTAGATTTTCAAATAAAAATATAACAACTTCAGCAGCAGTTGACTCCAAACTTCTTCCTTCCTTTAAATCCTCCAT
Organism: Cyprinodon variegatus; assembly: GCF_000732505.1. Lineage (NCBI taxonomy): Eukaryota > Metazoa > Chordata > Actinopteri > Cyprinodontiformes > Cyprinodontidae > Cyprinodon > Cyprinodon variegatus. The sequence continues at coordinate 1,506,657 of NW_015150552.1, read as the reverse complement.
ATGTAGGCATCTCATTTGTTGAAGATAACTGTCTGCGGTCTTATCTGATACGGTCTGGCAACTTTTAAATGCATTCCCACTCCAGCATTGAACCAGATCCACTAATCTGCAGATTGAGCTCTGCAAAGGGAAAAGAATATATCTGAAAGTTGAATGATCGGGGCTCGAGCTCCGAGCTTTTAGGCCATTTATTTCAGTGTTAAGTATCCTTCTAGTTGGTCTTTTATTCAAACTCTACCTTTTCAGAGAAATTGAATCAAATCTGTAAACCAGAAATAAAACACTTGACCTTTCTGCACCCAGGTAAAGATCTAAGAACCTGACCCCACCCCCTCTTTTAGCATGTAAGAAGTCCGAGGGCGAGGCAGAGTACAGCCAGCTAAGTGACCCTGATAAAAACCTGAGCAGATAGGGTGCAGTCTCACAGTGGCTCTTCAAATGACTGACGTGTCCCTGCAAGCCTACACCGACCCAACAGCATCTTCTCCCAGTTAAGTGACTGTACCCCCCGCCACGCTCGGCTCCAGTATAGGTAGGATTTCCTTTCACCATTTAGGAGGCACATTGTCTCACTCTGGGGATGATGTGACAGAAGCCAGTGATTGCTCTGGAAAGAAGGGAAGCTTTGTCTTGTTTAGTTGCAGGAGATCTGGGGATGAGTGTTGGCTCCAGAGAAATGGCAGAAGAGCACAGCGGACAAAATAATAATAATAATAAAAAAAAAAAAAATTATCTCATGTTACATGGCATCCATTACATATTATTTAAAACTCTGTAAACAGGCATTTGTTGCTGCAAAATCAGACACTGCCCTCTAGTGGTAGATTAAGAAAAACATAAGTTCTTTATTGTACAAGTTCGACACTGAAAGACATTAAAATAAACTACAGGAGGAAAGGTACCAACAGAGAGAAGAACAATAAGAAAAAGCATTTACAGATCAGCCTTTCTGGACTTTTGATATCAGCTCATCACAGAGCTTGGTGAGCTCTCCCACTTCTTTTTCCTGAAACCCAAAAATGCACAAATAAATTCACAGCAAGCCGTTCATTTATTGAAATGCAACCAGTTCACAGCGATGACCCCTCACCTTCTGCTCGAGGCTCGTCTCCAACGTCTGGATCCTCAGCTGCTCTCGCCGTAGCTGCACTTGAAGAGCCGAAAGCTCTGCCTTATATTTGGATCGAACCTCAGCAATTTGTTGATTTGCTCTAAAGTCAAAAAGTCTGTTTTAGTCTCTACAGCTAAAAAAAACAAGCATCCAAGTCCAGGTTCGGCATCTTACAGGTTAATTTTCTCCTCGGCATGAGCCTTCAGCGCCTGGTAGCGCTGCTCCCCCTTCCTCATCCTTTCCAAGTAGTCCTGCGCGCAGGCCTTCAGCGTCTCTTCATTCTAGCCAAAGTGTTGAAATAAAGATTTAAACATTCAGTTGTTGCCATCAGACTTGAGAACGCAGGAGTTTTTCCTCATGGGAGCGTACCTTTTTGTAACCCTCCACAACTTCCTTGTACTTCTCAAGTCTCTTAAAAAGCTCTCCGAAGGATCTCTCCATAGCGTTCAGGTCGCTGGACACCTGCTGCTTCTCCATCAGAGCCTTGCTGAGATTCTTCTGGGCCTCTTCCCGCTCCTTTTCCTGATTGGCTTATTTATTCAAGAGAAAATAAAATGCTTGTAGGGCCAAACAAGACAGAAACACAGCTGCATGCAAACTACATGTGTTGTATATAAACTTACCATTTATATTTGCTATTAACAGCTCATATTCTGCGATGACCTTCCTGTGAGGAAATATGATAAACATTTGAGTAGCAGGTTCAGCTTTACTGACATGATCTGCAATCAATATTCAATCTTTTGAATGTTGATTTAGTTTAATGAGCTCTACTTTCAAATCTCTCCAGTTGTCATAATCTATGCAAGAATAATTATTATTGAAAGGGCATACTTTATCTTAAGGAATACAAAATAAAGGCTTAAGATGGGGACACCGTCTTATTTCTGCAGACCTCGGAATCCATGAAAGCTACCTGCAGACGCCATTGGAAGCTCAGGACATACAAGTTTGTTTAGCACTCACCTCATTTCTTGACCATCATCTTGCAGCTTTTTAAACTTTGCATCCCACTGCTCCTCTTTCACCTTGGTCTATTTGACAAATGTTTGGAAGCAGATTAACTTCAATCATCTTTAAAAATTTAACCTGCTGTGGTCCACAGCTAAAGGCCTTACCTCTGCCTGCACCCTAGCGATGGCTGCATCCAGGTCTTTCTGGCTGTACTTCAGCACTTCAATAATGGCCTCTTCGCTTTCTGCAGGTTTTGGAAACTGAGGGACAAGATTCTGTAGGATTAGAGGCCAAACAGAGAGAGGAGCATGATGAGAACCAATCAAAGCTTCGAAATCAGCTGGATGCAGATTCAGACTCACTGGGACCAGAAGATCGTTGTTCAACGTTTTAGTTGACTCCTTCTCTGCATCATTGAGTCTGAAAGAAAGCGATGTTCATCTTTTAAAAGACTGAACGGTACAGCACAAGATAATCAGGGTAAATACACAAAGGCATTAGGGAAAAAAAAAAAAAAAGGTTTCATTCTGCTTAGGATGTAGTCTAAATGTTAACGGTTAAAACAGTATTACTGCATTAATGAAATGAATCCCACCATGAGCCATTATTCATTTCTTCTCCAAGGTTGTTCACTTTGCTCAAATTAATTTAAGCTCCCACTTACAACAGAAAAGCTTCTATGGAGGAGTGTGTAAATCATACCGTGAGGCCAGACCAGTAGGGGCAGCAGAGAGCAGCTGAGCAGCAGGGCCACCAGACTTCTTTGGGCTTTCTCTCAGGAGGGGATCAAACTTTAGGAACAGCGATTGTTTCCTCAGTGCAGACTCCTTGAACTGCTCACAAACAAAAACATTTTCAGTATCTTCATGGCAGAAAGTCTAATAGTTTTGTAAGATATTCATGCAGGACTTACGCTGCTGGAGCCAAACTGCTCCAGGTAATCAATCTGCCCGTCAAAGTCACTGGCCATGACTGCAACAGAACAGCGGGTTAAAATAAAACTACCGATTCAGAGACTGATCTGGTGAGTATTAAACAGCCATCAGTGTTCACTCACACATGGTTCCAGGAAGAAAGATTTCCTCTGAGCCCAGTGAGCCCCTCTGAAGCTGCTGCGCAGAGGGAAGCTGGGCCTGGAGGTTCTGACTGGCAGCTTCATCTTTAAGGTCTTTGTCAGTGAGAGCCAAGTAATCGCCCATCTGCAAATTCAGGGGAATTCAACTTGATTTAAAATAAAAACAGAAAAAAAAAGCTTTAGTGAGCTGGAACAAGATGCATGACTGCTCACCGCTGCTGGATTGGGCTCAGCAGGAGGCAACATCTCTGCAGCCCTGCAGGAGAAACAAAGCTCAGAGTTTACATGTAAATTCTACCCAGACAAAGTCCAGATACTGATTAGAAGATCTACTGACCCCTCAGATGATGCAGGTTTCTCTTCCTCTGGGTTCTTGGTTTGTTCTGCAGTCATTTCCTGGAGGATGGAGCTGGGTACGTTGGAGACATTGCTACTCTTTGGTGAGTTGGTAATGGCTGTCTTGCTGCCAAAAGGATTGAAGTTTGGATCATCAAACTTTTCAAAGTCAAAGGAGTAAGAAGCTTTGGGAACTGGAACATCTGCATCATCACTTGGAGCAGGTTTGATAGCAGCCTCTTCTGAGGGTTTAGGATCAGCTTCTATTTTTTTTTCTTTTGGAACATCTGCATCATCACTTGGAGCAGGTTTGACAGCAGCCTCTTCTGAGGGTTTAGGGTCAGCTTCTGGCTTTTTTTCTTTACGCTTCACATCTGCGAATCTTTTCCCAAATTTTTTCGGTGGTGGTTTTCGTTTGACTTCACCGTCGTCTCCAAAGTTGAACTCCAGTTTAATCGGTCCTTCTTGAACGCGAACATCAGGAAGCTCAGATCCGGTCGCTTCTGCAGGCTTCACATCCAGCTCAGAAGGCATGTTTTTCTCCTCCTCCGGGGCATCGGCTGGTTTACGCTCCTCTGCAGGTGGATCACTGCCTGGTACCTTTCTTTGAATAACAGGCGAATTCTGGATTTTAGAGCCTCCAGTCTGGAATGGATTGATGGCATCAAGGTTGTCGAGGTCCAGGTTATAGGAGCCCTTTGCTGGAAGAGGTGCATCCTCCACAAAAGTGCCAGATGGTTCCTGTTGGCCTGTGCTAGCACACACGTCATCAGGTGTAGCTGCGCACAAGTCTTGCTCTTCCATTTCGGATACCTTGACCACATTCACAGTGACCACGCTGCTCTCTCTGGAGCTGACATCAGCAGAAACGTCCGCTAAGGAGTTTTCCATGGATGGCGTGAACGGCAGCGTGTCGTCCAGGCTGGCTACAGCCACTGGTTTCTGGAGGATGTTTTCTGAAGCCGTCTCAACAGGAGCTTCGACCACATGTTTCACAGGAGAGAGGATCATCTTGTTGGAGCCCTGAAAAGGATCAATGGCGTCCAGGTTGTCAAAATCCAGCTGATAGCCGCCTCTGCTCTGAATTGGCATGTTGTCGTCAGAGAATGACGATGGCTCTGCTGAGAGAGAAAACATTGCAGCTTAGTTTAACCACAGAAAAAAAAAAAAAAAGGCAGATAATTTAACAAGAGATACCGTAAATTACCTTGCTTTGGAGGGTCAGTGGGCTCATGTTGTAAAATGCTGCAAAAACAAAATCAGCCCTGTTACTTAAAAATGCAGCTTTTATTATCTACAGACATACTAGAAGTTTAATCCAAGTTACTTACTCTGATTTGTCCAAATTAAGAGATTCCATTACTTTGTTGTTTTCGTCCACACTGGACATAACAATGGAGTTGCTGGGAGACAGAATCCTTTTAGTCAAAGGGTCTCTCCTGGGGGTCTGAAAACAAACCTGAACAAAAGACATTCAATCAGTCAAATACGCATCATCAACCACCTGCAAAAATCAACAAACATAGAAGATATAGTATATCTATATACCATTATTATTATATACTCTTCTCTATATTATAGAATACTATTTAAATATGGCTATATATAACTTAAGTCCTAACACCCAGAATGGAACTGCACAAAAAGCTAGAAAAATGAACTAATCTTCACCTTAGTGCTCTTTGGCATGGTCTTATTGGGCAGGTTCTCCGTCTGACGCAAGATCGATGGCCTCCCAGTGGACTGATCTATAGAAAATATGTCCTGACACGAGCTGCTCTGCTTTCCTGCTGGGATGACCCCACTGTTCTCATCATTCGCTTTGACAGAACTCATCCTGCAAAAAAAGAAGAGAAAAGTGACGTCTCAGGCTGTGCTCTGAAGGAGGAGTCACACTAAAAGCTGCATGCAGATGATAAGATGGTTCTTGTTGGGGCTTTAGTGAGGCATGTGACCAGAGCATGCTCATGCAGAGAATCAAATATATATGCGACACTTTTATTAAAGACAGGATTTTCCTTTAAGAAATTAGGGGGAAAATTATTTGTTGACCTAGGATTTATGTTTCAGTATCAAAAAGAAACATGTTTAAGTTGAGGTAAGAAAGTTAATGTAATAATGTAAAAGCAGAACTTGGCCTTATGCTGGGGTTCTCAAACTGTTCTACTCAAAATAATGGATAATAAAAATAAAATCGTAAATATTAAGAAAAATAATCTGTAATGTACAGTTAATACTTCGACTCGTATAGTAAGTTAGGTGTTTAATTAATTATATAAAGGTCAGAAAAAAAAAACATCTGAAGCCCAGCACTTTGAAACATGAATTGTTTCCAAATTAGAGATGAATAGAATTTCACTTTTAATATTTGCCACCAAGATTAAAATTACTTTCCTGCGGTTACACGGCGTGACCACCAGATGGCGCCAATATCATCCCAATAACTTTCGATTTTAGAATACAAGGAAAACATAAGACATTTCACAGCCTGTATGCTATATTTAATGTACTTAAAAAGTCTTAACTATACTTCTACACTGTTGGATAACTTTAAAATATTGCTAAACTATAAGGAAGAAAAACGTCAATGCTAAGCAATATTTCCAGCAACAGACTCTAAACGTTTCATTTAGTTATTTCGACATGTATCTTTGTGCTCAATCAATACACACAAAAAGTGACTTCTTCGAAAAGCTGAGAGACATTTCTTAATATGACGCTGGTACATCTTTACACCGCATAAAACAGTTTGTGACCCCGTGCATTCGTTTGCATGTGACCCAAAGGGTAAAACACTGATCCATTAGCTAAAACAGTCCAACTTATTATTATTAAAGTCTTACTACGTTGAAGTGCTGTCTGGATTTCACCACTACTCAACAAAATTAAAAATCAAACGCAGCGGCGAGTCTGTTGAACCGTTTAAAGCAACAAAAAATGCCTAAGCAGTTTACGAAAGGCTAGCAGGTAGCTAACTGTTAAAACTAGAACGTTTAAAAAGAGAACAATGTTCACAGCCGTTACCCGATAATTTAGAACAAACTAATATTCGCCACCTACCTGAAATGATGGACTAAATATGGGGTGAAATTTCAAAGACTTTGACCAGACGCATAAACCGTTGTATCGCTACTATAATAGCTTTGAAAATCCCTCTGCTGTGTATGGAACAAATGTACGCAGCCGTTTGGAATTTTAAAGTCATGAGACGCACCAATAAGATTCGTCCAAACGTTCAAACCAAATGCGCTTCCTGGTTAGTCAGCCAATCGTGTCAGAGCTATTCCAAAGACTACACATGTTTCAAGATAATGCTCCCCTATAATACCCACTGACATTGAAGTATTTTTATAACATCTGATTTCTTGATAACGTTCTTTATTGGCTTATTTAAGAAGCTTGATATTAAACGCTTTGCTGATTTCCTAAATAGTCTACAGTTATTCCTCCGTTTCATATAGGATTTTTTTAGTAACTTAGTAAGTAAAGAATAGCATAGAATAGAATAGAAAATCTCTTTATTGTTCCATAATGGGGAAATTCTGGTGTTTACAGCAGCAGAAGGATTATAGAATTATTATTTTTTTCTCACACAAATGTGGACCTCAGAAAAGTGTATAAGAATAACATAATAGTAAAGAGATAAAAAATAAACAAAATATTGTACTGTAAAGCGTTTTAACAAAATTAATACTGTGCATGTGGAGAATAAATAACCAATATACAGCTATGGACATTTTTACAGTAGCGGATATGTGAAAATAGCAGTAACATCAGAGATGTGCAAAATGACAGCAGCATGGTATTTAACTGACTAATATAGAAGCTGTGCAAAATCAGCATGAATGTAACAACTTATTGAGGTTGCTGGGAACAGTGGTAGTTATAAAGTCTTCCAGCTGCTGAGAGGAAGGATCTGTGGTAATGCTCCCTGGTGCATTTAGGGTGCAGCAGTCTGTCACTGAAGGAGCTCTCCAGTTCTGCAACAGCTTCATGCATGGGTTGGGAGACATTATCCTGCAGAGATGTTATTATATTTCTACAAAATATGTAAAGAACTTAATTAATTTAGAGGAGATTTTTTGAAAAAGAACTTACGGGCTTATTAGTCATCACTTTTATGGGAGCTATTGTTGGTGATCGTTCTGCTGAGCAGCAAAATGTCTCAAAACAACACTCAAAACTAACATCTCTGCACTGTCAAACAGATAATAAACAAAAACCAGGTGGTCTACTTGAATAGGATGGATTCCTGGACTATGTGGCTTTATTCTCTTCTTCATCTGTTTCTTCTGCACTTCTTATTTCTTCAGCTGTTGAAAGTTATGTTGCCTCCCTCTATGGGTCTCTCGATCATTATTCTTTCTTTAAAAGCTTTCAGTCTTGTCTTATTTTTCATCCCTAATATATTTTGCCAAAGAAAGCAGAAATGCTCTCTTTTACGTTTCCTTTCCATTGTGATCTACAACGTACAAAGATTTAGAAAAAAGGGAGAATTTATAACAATTTGAAATTTAAGATCTTTTATTGAATTCTCTCTCCTCCTTGTTTTTGTCTTGTTTATTTTTCCACTCCAAACTTTGATGTGTCAAAACTAATACAGAACTCCGCGAACTCTCTTGTTGTACGGCAACCGAGAGGGGACACACCTCCTTTCACATATCAGTAAAGAACGGGCTGTTACAATATAAAGATATATATCGTAGTATATATTATTTCTTTTTGGCAAATTAATGTATACTTAAAGCGCTATAAAAGGCTGTAACAAAACATTTGATTCGTTTTTTCTATTTGACACAAAATCAGGAAGCAGCTGGAGGGACAAGGCTTTAGAGTGCAAAGTCCAAATAAAATAAAAACAATAAATAAATAAAATCTATCTTATTTATCCATTTATTTATTTATTTTCCCCTGAAAGTCAATAAAAGAAAAAGCTATCAGACATTTATTAATCTAACCTTTTAGGATGGTGTGCCTGTTTGAAATGGTATTTTTTTTTTTATGTTTGAGCAGTTTCCCGCTTTTTTCCAGTAGGGGGCTGTAGTGATCCTCAAACTTGTTTGTCAACCAACATTGTACAATAGAAAGAAGAAGAAGAAGGAGGAGGAAAAAGGGAAAACAACCGCCCGCCAAATTTAAAGGATGTAAACAATGTTAGCAAAACCCTTTTAATAGCGCTGTTCATGATATTTGAAAGTTAAAGCTATTTTTTTAATTGTGTGGGTTTCTTAACGTTTTGCTACCATGAGCTCCAGTGGAAAAGGTAAGATTGGTGTCTGAACGGACTTAAAACGCTGATAATACTTATCCTCTTTGGTGGTATCTTAGATTAAAGCGAAATGCGTATTAAAACTACAAACAGAAAACCTTCAATGTTTGCTTATTTCTGGAAGTTTAGTAGTCATGCATTATAATCCGTCCCAGGATGTTGATTTTGAAAAAGCTGTGAAAGAAGTATTTAATCTGACCGACCTCTTCTTCTTTCAGGACCTGGAGATGTAACTCTTCTTGCTGCTAGGTAATACACGTTGAGGTCACTACTCAGATAAATCTTGTATAAATCTGTGTATTTACATATCTGACTGAGACAGTAAATAAACTCAGATGTAGTTGGTTCAGCTGCAGTACCAAGGTTAAACAAGGGTATAAAACCTCTAAACGACTTCCTTTGTATCAAACTAATCAAGATTTTTCACTCTTCATAAATACACCAGGCAAAGGATTTGGTTTGATTTAAAATATCTGAAACCCAGTCTTCACATTTTAACAGCTATTTTATTTTAGAACAAAATAAAATAGTAAAATAAACAAAACATTTATTTGCATCCCTCAGCCACGTTATCAGGTTCTGAATGATTTTATGCATTTGGATGAAGTTATTATAAGGCGTTTCCGTAAAAGTTTAAAAAAACAATCCACTGGACTTGGTTTCCTAGTCCAGTGGATTGTTTTTTAAACTTTTACGGAATGACTATGACCCGGATGACTGAGAATCTTCATCAGCATTATAAGGTGATTACTGAGAGCTTACTATCCATATTGACATGTTACTGCCACACAGTTGCTACAAATATAACAGCTGCACCTCTATGTCAAGTCTTTCTGGGATGTGATGCAGTTGTTCTTGAAAGTCCTCTTAAAGGAAATTATGGATTCACACTAGTAATTCAAACACTGAAAAAAGTAGTAATAAATTCCTAAATAAAAATGTATCAAAATAAAATATGGAATTTTTGTAAAAACAAAAATAATTCTGAAAAACAACATTCGCGCAACTTTACAGAAAACACCCCATTTATATATATTTTATGTATATAAATTCTTTTTAAAAGACATTCTTCTTCCAGAGGATTATATAGATTACAAAAAGTTGAAGGAAGATGCCATTTAAGATAAAAATACGACAATATAAAAAGAGTGTATGTAGTACAAAAGAGCATTAAAAAAGTTGTAATGTCCTGGAATGTGTTTCCTTTAGATATAGAAATATCTCAGGGTTTCCGCAGATCATTAAAATTCATTAAAATTCATTAAATTATTATTTTTTAAATAATAATCGCCTTATTTGGCATTAAAATTCATTAAATGTGATTATCGTGGAATTTAAAATGCTTTACTAATAAAGGAAAAACGTTTATAAAAACAATTTCGTCAGATATATCAGATATAACTAATAGACCTGCTTCCGGTTGATCGTAAAGCAGCATGTTCGGAAAAGAAGTTCGAGGCAAAGAAAAAGCTAGAGAATGAGAAAATGCAAATTTCAACAAAAGTGCCTGTAAAATGAGGAATTAAAAAGTAGTAAATTATAGTTATTCATTCCTGTATAAATCCTGTATCTGAACAGTAGAGAGCTAAAGAAAGACTCCACAGTAGTTGGTTTGATTATTGCACTTGCACTGCACTTTATGTTTTTGAGTCACTATCACTTTAGTCCTTTTCAGTTTATTTTACTGGCAGCTATTTTTTTTCTATCTTAAAAGGCGAGTTATGTAAACAGTTCCGGTTTGTTAAATTGGTTCAGTTGAGAATGAATGATTCTAATAACAGATGATTATCATCAAATATTAATGCTTTAAAATTACCACCAGAACCATACTGTTTTGGTCTTTCACTAAACCGTGCTCCATCTGCTGCTTAGCCTTCATTATTCCGTGTGTAATTTTCTTGCCTTGTAGCGGAGACAGCGATTCTATTAAAGTCTTTGTACGAGTGCGACCTCTGACCCAGGGAACCGGGCTAACAACTGATGGAGACCAGAGTCTGTGTCTGAATGTCAGCTCACCCAACACCATCCGTCTGCTCTCTAAACCAGAACCACGGACCTTCACCTATGACCATGTCGCAGATATGGACACGTCTCAGGTTTAATGCTGTTAATAATAATCTGCAGTTGTTTCTCTTTATTAGAAATTAACATGTCAGAGAATAATATTTGTCTTTCTTTCTGCAACAGGATGCTGTTTTTAACAGTGTGGCCAAAAATATTGTTGAGTCTTGCATGAATGGATATAATGGTACTATATTTGCCTAGTAAGTACAGCATAATTGTATGTTATGAAACAAAATATAACCTAACTATTGTTTTACATATGAAGCAACAGCTCGTTTGCTAATGAGATTCTGATTTTGTCTTTGCAGTGGACAAACGGGCTCAGGGAAAACATTCACCATGCTTGGTGAGTATTCGCTGCTGCTGCTGTTTGTACTGAAGCTCTAACAACTAAAGTCACACTGATTCCCTTCTGGCTGCAGGTCCGTCTGAGCTGGACAACTTCACAGACGAGCTGAGGGGGGTCATCCCTCGAAGTTTTGAGTACCTGTTTTTCCTCATCGGCAGGGAAGTGGAAAAGGTGAGCGGTAAAAACACAAGTTTGCACAAGCTCTCCTTTTATTTCTGCTTTTTTGGTCACACTTAGATACTTCAAGTATCCAAGATTATCAGAGGGATTAGAAAAAGCACTTTTAGAAGATAATTTCATTTATTAAAGAAAAAATTTAAAGTTTTAAACCAAATGACCAATGCTAATGCTAACACTATTAGAATCTGGCTATAGTATGGCCTGCATAAGGTCATGCAAATGCACCTCAATTGGTTTCATAAAGTCAAAACTCTAACTAGGCCATCCTGAAACCTTTTGTTTTCTTCAAGTCATTCGGAGATGGACTTAATGGTGCTCTCTAGATGATTGTCATACTGGGACACCCAAAGATGTTTTAGCTTCAGGTCATGAATATATATTGAAATATTCTCTTTTACCACTTTCTACTATTCACCAAAATTAATGCTCTTTCTTTAAAGTGAGCTATGATGTGTTTCTTTTTGAGAATGTTTAGCTTGCTTAATCCTATCAGACAGTTACATTAGAAAAAATATGGTTTCATTTAAGATATTCTTTTCTACTACCTATTAAAATGAAATACTTTTGACATTAAAGGTTTTAATGTCGTCCCCCCACCCCAAAAATTTTGGGTGTAACACAGAAGTCAATAACCTAAACAGTTGGTGTCAGTAGCAAAATATAATTGATTTTAAGTTAGCAGGAATTAAATCACAGGAGACGGCAAACACGGGGGCGCTTTAAGCCTCAGGGTCTCCAAGGCGGAAACAACAAACAAAACGCCCTCCCCTTTTTAGTTATAAAATAAAACTCTTTCTAATGTTTGACATCTCTGGTATGAAGCTCTTTATGGGGTAGCTGATGAGCTCCTACATATTGCACCTAAGGCAGCCAGGAAGAACTGAAACACAAAAAGAGAGCTCTCAATGAAGAGAGCCCCTAGAGGTCCATGACCATAACAGAAGTAAAAAACAAAACAAAAAAAAAACAGCCTGGTTGTGTCTACTCATAGTAGGGTTTCACGATACTAACCTGTTCAACTCGATACCGATACTAAGGAAAATATTCGATACTCGATACCATTTTCGATACCACAAGAATAAAAACAAAGACTCCAAAATTCTACAGAAATATTTTCATTAATAAATAAAATACAATAAATAAATACAATAAACAATAAAAACAATATTTTGAGGTTGTATGCTGTGCACAATATTAATCAAGCTTGATAAAAAACGTATTAAATTAAAATAAAGTGTTCCTTCCTTGGCTATGCTTTGCACACATAACAATGACACTAGCCAAACCGGTTAAGAAACAAAAATAATTCTCAGCAGCTGCACCTGTTACAGAAAAAGTCTGAAACTGAAAAGTGCGTAGCATTATTCAATCACACAGTGTTCTGAAAGGGCATTTTCCTCTAATCTGCACTTTAAATGAATGACTGCTTAGGTGCCACTGGTAGTAGCACTGTCTCGATACTTTTAAAAATGAGTATTGTATCCGGATACAACATTTTGGTATCTATACTTTTTTGAGTATTGATACTTTTGACAACCCTAACTCATAGCAATACTGCTTGTTTTTTCCTTTTCCACTAAAACAGTCTGGACAGTCCAAGAGTTTCCTCTGCAAATGTTCCTTTATTGAGATCTACAACGAGCAGATTTATGACCTGCTGGATTCAGCCTCTGCCAGTCTTTTCCTCCGGGAGAACATTAAGAAAGGAGTGTTTGTTGAAGGAGCTGTTGAGAAGTTTGTGAACTCAGCAGCTGAAGCCTATCAGGTAGGAAATGCCAAAGTAGCAACTTTAATCGGGTTACACCCAGGTCTAAACTTTTAAAGCTTTAATAATATCTTGTTTTATTAGTGAGGGAGGATTAATTGGTTCCCTTTAAAAATGTCTTTGCTTTGTTAACCCTGCAGGTGCTCTCTACTGGCTGGCGCAATCGGCGTGTGGCCTCCACCTCCATGAACCGCGAGTCTTCCAGATCTCATGCGGTGTTCACCATGATCGTTGAGTCCAAGGAGTCCCGCAACGACGTGGTGAACATCAGAAGGTCCCAACTGAACCTGGTGGATCTGGCTGGATCTGAGAGACAGAAGGACACTCACACAGAGGGGTCCAGACTCAAGGTACAGCTTTCGGGCTAATTGCATTCCTTTGCATTATTTTCTTTCATCTGTTTTTATAATTAAAGTTGCTGTACCTCTCCTGCAGGAGGCCAGCAGCATCAATCGCTCCCTCATGTGTCTGGGTCAGGTCATCATGGCCCTGGTGGATGTGTCCAACGGAAAGAGCCGACACATCTGCTACAGGGAATCTAAACTCACCTTCTTGCTCAAGGTGAGAGTTTGTAGTGTTGTGTTTTGTTTAATTAAACAGGATAAAATCTGTGTAACACTTGAAAAACTATATTATTTCAGGATTCTCTTGGGGGAAATGCAAAGACCTACATCATAGCTAATGTGCATCCAGGCTCCAAGTGTTTTGGAGAAACGTTGTCCACGTTGCAGTTTGCTCAGAGAGCAAAGCTGATCAAGAACAAGGTTTGTCTTCATACGTTGTCTCATTGTTCGGCAGACTTTGGGGACATTACTAAAAAACATTTGTATGGATTCTTGTTACTGTAGGCTGTCATCAATGAGGACACGCAGGGCAACGTGAAGCAGCTGCAGGCAGAAGTGAAGAAGCTGAAGGAGCAGCTAGCTCAGGCTCTGACCTCTTCAGGAGGAGACTCTGCACCAGGAGGACCTCAGCCTCTCATGGGTAACATCACAAAGATAAATCATGACATTCATCAACAGAAAGTTCATAAACACTAATAAAAATGATACAGAATAAGGAAATCAGATTAGTGACTAAATAAAAAAAAAAAACATCTAGAAGATTTACTGAATCAATAAAAATATAAAAATCAATATCTTCTTGATCATATGGATATTTGATATTCTCTGTATTTTGCACAGGCATCTCCCATCAGTGAGAGACCTGCACAAAAACGCTTACTGAGTCTGGTTAGGGATTTATAGAGGCCTCAAGAAAAGTTGAATCAGACATGTTGTTCTGAGCTGCTCTATTTTACACCAGATTTATGGGATAGAATGAACAAATAAGCCTCTCAGGCTCATTAAATGTAAAAAGATAAAAAAAAAAAAAAATAAGGCCTGTAAATTGTCTTTTTGAAAATTCTGATTTTTTTTTTCACAGTTTACACATTTTTAATGCAGGCATTTTCTGTGCTGTAAATTTACAAAAACAAAATAGCTTTTTTTGTTTGCATTGGAAAAAATATAAATATTTCCTGAGATATGAAAGTTACTGTAAGGCTCAGCAGATCAGAGAGATGAAATACATGCATGGGTGGCAGGCGTGAGGTAATAAGCGGCCGGATTGCTTCCTCCTGACAGCCGTGGTGCGACTGCAGGGAGACGCTTCGGAGACAAGCGGAGATAAATGCAGAAAGGAGGGGAGGAAGTTCTAGTAAATGCAGTGGGAGATGGAAATAAGCCAGCTTCCTGAGGCTCGTTATGGTGCATGCGAGTGCATGGCGGGAGGAGTAAAATAAAGAACCCTCAGGGACGAAGGGCTGCACCGACTCTATCCACCAGCTTTATTCTACTTGGGGGTGTGCAAAATAATCGTCATGACGATACATCGCGATTCTAATTGTTGTGATCTACTGCATTGATTCTTGACGCAACGTATCGATTCTTAATTTTAAAAAAGGAGTAAAAATAATACATGAACAGTTGCCGCACATCCGCCAAAAACAAGTGGAATACAGCTTCCAGTTAGATGTCGCTGCAGATGTGTTGACGCCCGCTGCCTTGTGTCACAAGCATTTCCGTCCGAGGGATACTGCAACGAGTCATTCATAAACAAAACACGGAGGAGACTGAGAAAAATCGCCCGGCTCCATCACATTTCAAATCAGATGTTTGGATGCATTTTGGCTTTAAAAACAAAGAAGGTAAAAAGGGATTTTATATGACGCACTTAATTTGCAAAAGGGAAAATGTCATACATTTGAATTTTTTCATTTCAGTGGTTTAAAGGACCACTGAGGCAATGTAAACAGCACTTATTATCCCTATGTTGTTATTTCAAGTTTTATAAATCCTAAGCACTTTTTGTCAGTGTGTCCACTCCAGTAATAGTAATATTTCTGTCCAGTATTTGTTTTCATGGCAGTACCTCCAAAAGTTGTTTCAATAGATACAGCTATGTATGAATTCAGTTGCTTTCAGTTATGTATCAATTGAAGACACCATCCAGATCAGACGCAGCCAGTCAGCCACTGGTAATGGCTGTATTTTTTTCTAATCAGTGAAAATATTGCGATGCATCGCAATATTTCAAGTATCACGATGCAGCGTGATAGAATCGCATCGTGGCATGTGAACCGTGATTTGAATCGAATCGGGACTTCTTTGGCAATACCCACCCCGAATTCTACTAATTCCACCAAAATTTTTTTTTTTTTTTTATTTTTTTTTTAGGTATTTTTGAACATTTATACATTGGCCATTGAAACAAGTGTGTGATGCTGTCTAACTCGGTTCTGTATGACTCCTGCCAGGTCTGCCTGGGGAAAACCAACAGGATAGTTTTTATAAGGGGAAGTATATGGCTGCGTTGCGTCTGTGGAAAAAACAAAACGAGGAGAAGAAGGTGAGGGGATCTGAAGTTACTCTGGGAAGCAGTTGGACTGTGAGTACTAAGGAATCTATTTACTGTTTATAGATCCTGCTCAAGAAGGTGGCTCATCTTGAGGAGGCCTGGACCCAAAAAGACAAGTTCATCCACTCTAACAGAATGATCATCAGGTTTAGAGAAGATCACATCGCCCGTCTGGAGAAGAAGCTGAAGGCAGGACAAAGCTCGCTGTCTGACGCCGAGTCCCAGACTTTGATTGACCAGCTGAAAAAAGAGATCAAGCTCTTAGGTGATCAGGTAAAAAGAAGACCCGCTGTTGACTCTTTTTTTCTGGATAGAGGGAAAAATTAAATTGGGTTATTTCAATTTTCCAGGTTTGGATTTGAGGAATTGAGGGAAAGGAGCATATTTCTTTTATGTCATAACCTGAAGGACTGTTGCTTTATGTTTTATTTTTTTGTTTTAAGGTGGAACATCATCCAAAGATGACTCGTTACGCAGCAGAAAATTACAACCTCAGAGAGGAGAACAGGCTGCTGCGTTCTCTGGAATCCGTGATTAAAGTTGAAGAAATGTCCACCCAAGTTGCAGCAGAGTTGGAGGAGGCCTTCCAGAAGGTGCTGGAATCTGAAACACTCACAGAAGGTGAGACTGTTGGCATCCAGCATCTGTAAAAAGTCAATAAATGTTCTCTTTTAGGTTTAATAATCACCTACTGCTGTTCCACAGGTTCCATGCCCTCCTCAGCTTCCACTGCCACAGATTCTGCAGCCACAATTGAAAAGCTGAATGCAAAACTGCTGCAGAAACAGTCAGACCTCACAGCCGCCCTGCAGGCTTTTGAGGAGTATAAAGACATCACAAAGTAAGGAGGGTGTTATTTTTAATTAGGACAATTGTTTATATACATTTTAAATGTATACTGAAAACACATGAAAGATACAAACAAGATTTTTCATAAACCTTGGAAAAACTCAATGCATCACAAAAAAATATAAACTATAAAACTTTATTGAAACATTTATATGACTAATGGCTGCAATTCAAAGATAGCACCAAGGTTTCCCATTGATATGGACTGAGAAATGATATATGAACGCATAAAAACACCTTGACATTAAGGATTTAACATGAATATATACTGGAGTCGTGATTAAACCACATGGGGAAAAGATAGATGAGTAAATGGAAGATGAAGGAATAGACGCACAACTTAAAATTTCCTTGATTTATAAATCAGATTTGTGTTATTTATCAAACTGTCGTCCCATTTAATGCTTTTATTCTAACATTTAGGGGCAGAATGCTAAATATAAATATCTCATCCAACTATATACGTCAAATCTGTTTCTACATTCTATATCTATAAATAAATATCATATTTGTTTCTAACTCTTAAATTTACATGCAAATCTTAAATCTATAGCTTGTATATCTTAAATCACAATATGTATCCTAAATCTTAAGCCAAGTTCATATCTTAGGTACAAAAAAAAATAAATAAATAAAAAAAAAAAAAAAAAAAAAAAAAAAAAAAAAAAAAAAAAAAAAAAAAAAAAATATATATATATATATATATATATATATATATATATATATATATAATTTTTCTTTTTTTTTTTTTACAATTTTGGTATAATTCTGCTCTAAGTGCGTTATTCTGTCATATAAAGGCATATTCTAGAGTCTCTATAATTCAAATAAAGATTAATCGATTATTACATCAGTTGACAATTATTTTAATAATTTTTTAATCCAATGATTGTTTCAGCCCTATTAGGTTGAAATAGTATTTCCGTGGTCTGCCATTTAATTCTGTAGTTTTCACCAGTTTCTGGCAATACTAATTTTAAGTTGGAATTTGTAAAAACATTATCCATTTTTTTCTGCAGTTCTGACATTTGGTCAAATTGTAAAAACTGTCCAGCTTGCGGTGAAAGCTAAATAATCGCTTTTCATCCCTATGCCTTGTGCAGCAGAATGAAGTCTGAAAATGTCAAGTTTTTCTGCTTCGTGTTTCATATCTTCATCAAACAAAATAAGATCAGCTTCATACAGTATTACATTTCCTGGTTTCACCTACAAGATATGATTTCCCTCAGATTTTAAATTTGGTTTGTCATTGATATCCAGAACTCTGCTATTTCCAGAATTCTACCCTTAACACGCTTCCTTTTGCTTTGAATACTGTTTGAATGCTTATTTTCTCTGTTTTAGGAGACAGCTTTCTCAGCTGGAGTCTGACAAAAGGTACCTGGAGAAATCCAACAAGCACCTGGAAAACATTTTGGAAGCCACTCATGCATACAAGAAACAGGAAGTCTCTGAGCTGAACAGAATTCATGTTGAAACTATAAAGGTGGGTCTGTCACAGCTGAAAACAAATGATGACTGATGATGAAATGATGATGAAGAGATGACTATGGTTAAGTTCAGAACAGGAAGGCAAGCATTGGAGCCTGGGAAAACCGTCCCGACTGCGAAGTATGCAAAAATATTTTGTAAAAACTCTTCATACGTTTTTGTAAAGTTCAAGTATCTTTATAAACTTTACAAAATGGATGTAAACATAAGGAGAGAACATTGGCAAATATTGAAGCAACATCTCAAAGCTTCAGCCAGAAGGTTTCAGTTCAGACATAAAATTAATATACAACCAATTTACTTTCAGAATAAAGGAGATGTTTTGGTTACTAAGCAAAGCCTTGATCTCAGTCCCACAGAAACGTGAGCAAAACTGAGTAGTTTCTGATCATCTGTCGACTTTGCCAGGACTCCTGCAAACAGCAACAGATCGACCCAAAATATTTGACTTATTTTGTACAGTTTGAGAAGCTTTGCTACCCAAGGAAGCTATTTAAGAAAGATTCCGATATAAAAAAAAATTTTAAAAAAAGAAAATTTGGAATTTAGCAAACATAAATAATTCCGGTAATCACTGCTGACATTCCCAACAGGAAGCATTTAGTCTGATTTCATGTTTGACAATGAGAGAAAGGAGAGAAATATTAAATAACCTGAATTCAAGGGTATCATTAATTATCTTTTTACCAGATTCTCACCACACCCACTAAAGGATATAACCTGCGGTCCCGGCTCACGGCGTTCTCCAGTCCAGAACATCTGAACGGAATTGACAACGATGGAGACATCTCGTCTGAGCAGCCTCCATCAGACATGAGGGAGATGGCTCTGACAGAAGAGCTGCGTCAAGTGCAGGTGCACTAATGTGGACTGACTTGGACATTGGACATTCAGAGTCCCTGCTTTGACCTTCCATTTTTCATTTTCCAGGATCAAGTGAGTCGCGTTCAAACACAGCTTAATGAAGAGGAGAGGAATAACAGCAAGTTGTTGCAGCAAATTGCAAAGCTAGAGGAGCAGATTGCTGTGATTTCCCAGGAGTCCGACCAAAAGGAGGCGGTAAGTTTATCCCACCTGAAGTTATTTATAGATATGTTTTTGGAATTCCTTCCAGTAAGTCGTTGTTACATCCTTTACAGCAACTTATTGCAGAAAGAACCAATAGGAACAAAGATCAGCTCATCTTTCAGGAAACTGTCAGCAGCCTGCAGCAGAGCCTTCAGACTGAACAACAGGCTGCAGAAGGTGAGGCTCTGAGGCCTCTTTGTGAACCTCTGTGTGAAGCTCTGCTTTGAACTTAGCTTGAGATGCTTTCTGATTTATAGTTCTGAGGAGTGAGATCCAAGATCTACGGTTGGTCCTGCACTCTTCAGACAAGGAGCTGGCCTTGGTGAAGAACAAGCTCAGAGACACTCAGCATGAGCATCAGGAGGAGATGAGTCGGATCTCCAGCAACCTGATCAGCACACAGCTCCAACTTGACAAAGTCCAGTAAGCAGAGGTTCAACATGCCCTCTGATCTCACGTATTTACAGTATGTGCTAAGATCCTCTGCATCCTTGTTCTAGGCTGGAGTGGGAGCAGCTTTTGGAGCAGAACAGAAATCTGCAGGACTCCTTCGACCAGCTGCAAGCTGAGGCCAAGTTTGAGGCTGATCAGGCACGACAGGAACTGGTGGACAGGCAGAGGGAGGTCGACCAGCTGAAAGCGGAGGTCTTGGTAATGGAACCCTTCCACTTTACACTTATCCCTCTGAACTGCAGCCACTGTTTTATTTCTGGCTCTAAGTTTTTTTTCCCTTTTTCTCTGCAGGGTTTAAACAATTTGTTGCAAGCTGAGCAGGAGCGCATAAACAGTCTAATGACACAGCTGAGAGAAAACAAAGAGAGCACGTCAAAGTGAGCTAGCCACACATTTAGATTATAAAGACTCTTCCACTGCACTAAAGTTGTCAGCATTTGATATAATTCAAAAGCATGACGGATGTTTCCTTTACTTCAGGGAGCTTGTTGAAACCATGGAGCAGAACTCACAGCTCCGAAAACAAGGCTCAGATTTAACTCTACAAAATCAACAACTGGTTGGTCAAAGTGATGTTCTGCAACTCTGCAAGCTTAACAAATTCGCTTAATGATTATTCATTCTTGTAACTGATTCTTATTGTCTTGACTTTGTCTTTTAGTCATCCAAGCTTGCTGAAATGGAGCAGAATCTGACTTCTGCCAACGTAAAGATTGCCAGCTTGGAGCAGAAGATTAAACATGACAAAGTAAACCAGGTTCTGATGTTTGCTAAATCTGACCTCCATTTGTCTGTCTCACGTCAGAATAACACTGTGTGCTCTTCATCAGGAAGTTCTGTTAGATCTCATGAACCAAACCAGAGATCTTCGTGCTGAGCTGAGCCACAAGGAGGAGAAAATCATCCATCTGTCTGGAGACATTAAAGACATCACCGTAATCCTCCCTATTTTAAGCTATCAGTTTCATACCGTCCCACTGCTTTATTATAATAATAATCTAATAATGCAATGTGTTCTAGGCCAAGTATAATGCTGCCTGTACGGACAGAGACAACATAAGAGGGCAAAACCAGAAGCTGGACGCTGAAATCGCTGACTTAAAAGAAACTATGCAGCGAAAGATGTTGTCTAACAAAATAGAGGTAACATGCTGAGATTATCATCTGTTCTTTTAATTTGCTTGCAGCAGTCTTCAGCCCAGAAACGTGAGTTTAAGGACACATTTTGCTCCTCTGATGAGGCATCTATTTTTCCCAATCATGTCTACACCATGACTTTAAATAGAGACAAAAGATATCTGGAGATTGTCATAAGATGCAATGTTCATGGCTCTGAAGCTGGTTGAATACACGTCAGAGTATTTCAGAGAGTGGATGATCCTATTCTCTAGGACTCGGTAGGCATTATTTCCCACCACATTGTTATTAGTGAGCATCCCCTCAAAATTCAGGCTGTTCCTAAAGTAAACAGCTGCACTTTATGGTTCTTACTTGATTGATTGATTGACCTAATTGATCTCACAGTGGAGGAATTTACTCATTAGATTGGGTCAAATAGTCAAAAAGAAGAAGAAGGTGCCAAAGCAACAAAAGGTGCGTGGGGATATATATATATATATATATATTACACTCCTGATCAAAATATAAATATATAAATATAAATATCAAAAAATTGCAAGATTTTGCACTATTGGATCTTAAGAAGGTTCAAAGTAGCGCTTCACAATGTTAAAGGAAAAAAATCAGTGCAAGAGACAAGAACTATTGAGCAGGGAATTTTCTGAAAACTGCATTTACACTCAAACATTATTTTTTCAGCTGATTAAAAGTTTTAGAACATAGTCTTTAAAAGCCAAAAGCTGTGCAAAAATCTGGATTCCATGTCATTTTCTGTCAAGTCTTTACTCTGTCAAGACCTCCTGATGGCAAAAGCAAAAAAGCTCACTGACTTTGAACGTGGTAGGATTGTACAGCTGCATAAGCAAGGCCTCTCACAACGTGCGATCGCTGCTGAGGTGGGACGCAGTAAGACAGTCATTTTGCATTTTTAAAATCATCCTGAGGGTTATTGAACAAAAAAGTCAAGTGGTAGACCTGAAAAAAATTTCACCAGCTCTGAGCCGCAGGATCCGATTGGCTGTCCGTCAAGACACAGGACGATCCTCTACCCAACAACGTATAATTACTGCTTCCATTTACTCACAGCCTAGTCCTCTCTTTCTACAAACTGTGGTGTGCGTTCCTTCCATTTCTCCTCTTTGAGCTGATACAGACATACAGCTGATCCCCATGACCAATCAGTGAACAGCAGTGAACAATAGTTTGTCATATTGTGACCCTGTTCAGCCGTACTCCAGAGCAGCTACAGACAGAAAAATCATGCACCGGGCAAAACATGCTAAGTGAGGCAAAGTCTAGGCAAGTCAGTAGAAAAGTGGATTAAGGTTTGGGGTTATAGGTCCCAAAGAAATAAATAATTTTTACAAATAGAAGTTTTATTATTAACACAAAATGTTGCGCCATGCTCACTTTTGCAAAGCATTTTAACATTTAATAGTTAAAATGGTTCTTTATCATAAAAATTATGTCATGTGTGTTTGTTTTTTTTTTCTAGTACAAATGACCTTTCAGCTATCCCAAAGTCAGTGTTTTATTTCAACAATAATTTTCTGAAACTTCTTTGTTTTATTCATGTATAATTTCACTTTATCGTCATTTCAATTCTGACATCTTTAATTTCCCTTTCACCTTGTTAAAAAAAGCTTAACCTAAAAGGTGATATATAAGTTATATAGAATTACATAGAATTTTCTATGTGATTTTTTTTTGTTTTTTTTAATAAGTGCAAGTTTCTGACTTTGCCATTCATAAAGGCCTAAAATGGCAAGGAGTGTGAATATATGTGCAATAAGAACATATTGGAGTCTATACATGATTAAATTTGAGAGATTTATTCTTTATTTAGGATCTGTTCTTACTGCTGTGTTTATTCTCAGACTTTGAATTTATGTCACTACTTAAGATTGAAGAGCATTTTTTTTTATATCTTACCATGTAAAAACTGCTATGCAAAGTAAGTATATGAAGCTCAATGACTGATAACTCAGTTTTGCTTTTTTACTTTCCGTATGTCTGTAAATGAACCACTGTGTCTACAGGCAGCCTGTTAGTCATTTTATTTTACAACCATTTCCACGAAACTGCAATTTTTAACCTGCACCAAAACTTTTCACTTACTCCAAACATATAGCCTTAAAGTTTTCAAAGCTAATGTTCATTCATTTTCACTTTTTTATTCCTATGTAATGCTAACTTATTTCTTATTGCTTTTGTCTTTTTCCTGTAGGTTGAGGTGTTGCAGGAGGAGATGACTTATGCGACCGAGGAGGTTGAGCGACTCATGAAGGTCTGTGATGAGCAGCAAAGCCTCCTCCAAGCAACACAAGAGCAGGCAGCACAAAAGGATCTCATCATAAAAAATCTAGAGCTGAAGGTACAGTTTTTAGCCCCTTTTTATTACAGGATGATATAATAAAGGACTTGAAATAAGAATTGATGGAAAACAAAATGTTTGTCATATCAGGTGCAACAACAACAGGAGGCTGCCCAGAAAACTGTCAGAAATGGAGAATATAGACCCACTGAGCCGACTGTCACACCGAAATCAGTAAATCGGGTAACACCTCTTTTCTCTTTGGTTAATTGAAACATATTATTCTGTTTGAATGATCACAAACCAGACCCATTTTAAATGCATTCATGTATCCAAATTTTCTATTGCTTTTCTTGGGTTTCAGACTCCTTGTGGTTTCGGCAGCTTTAACAGAGATCTAAACGAGGTGTTGGAGAGCCAAGAGCGAGAGCTGGAGAACAGACGTTCCTCCATGATGACCATGGAGGTTCTTCTAGCCGAGCTGAACTCTGAGAGGAGCGCCAAAAACGAGGAGATTCGCAGGCTCAAGGTTTAACTAGTGAAAATGTTCTGATTTAAAAAAGTATATTAGCCTTTCTTTCTGCTTCAGACAAAAGAAGAAACTTTACTTATTTGGCAATGCAAATATTTAGAAATGTATCTTGGTTGAATCTAATCCACATTTATATTTGTGCATTTTTTTTAGGAGGAGCTTAGAGATAAAGAAATCGTTTTAAAGGAGATCCAGAGTTTGCTGGAGTTTTACACCAAGGACAACCAGCTCTCTGAGACTGGAGACAATAATAGGTTGGCTGTCTTCATGTGAATACATAACACCGTTCCACCAGCTATTATTCATGAAATATGTGAAGACAATAAACATTTTCTTTGTTTTCAGTAAGGAGTTAGGCGAAGCTCTTAGGCAGACTGTGCTGAAAGAGCTGCAGGAGGAGAGAGCAGAAAAGGTTTGAATCTGGTCCTTTGCTAATCTCTGTTCACTCATATTGAGGTTGTATTTTTAACACGCCTTCTTGTTCCAGAACCAAATACTGCAGATGCTGTCTGCTGCTCAAAGAAAGTAAGGACAGGGTCATTTTTTTATCTTCTTAACTAGTTCTTATTTATTTTTTATGTTACGTTATGTTACGGCCATGTTTTTCTGTGCCACAGACTGCAGGAGCAGGAAACCTCCTTTGCTCAGTCACAGACCTGTATTCAGGAATTAACCACTGAGTTGAGAAACCGCTGTTTGGAGCTGAGAGAAGTAAACCAGAGGGTGCATGATGAGGAGAAGCTATTACAGGTAGGAACTGGCTTAGTATTTATAAAAAGAGAAATTTCATGACACTCGTATAATTATTGACACCCATCCTTTGTGCAACCTCATTTTTGTGTGTATTGTGTTTTAGAATTTCAAAACATCTGCTAAACTACCAGGCTTCAACATTTTTGATTACCTCAACAGAAAATATTTTTTAAACTTCATATTATTATTTCATAGGACTTTTTAAATTAATTGTCACTGTCTTTAATGAAACTTAGACTGTAGATTACACGTTAAATAGTTCTATCACTTAAGATTTGGATTTCTTTGTATTACCGTAATTTCCCATTATTAATCAGTGAAGGTCCCATTAAAGAAGAAAGATCAAGACAGTTTTTTGTCTATAATTGTTCAGATTTGTGATGATATCAGACTAGTGGTTTTGACATTTTAAGATCTACAAAATTATTTAGTTATGGTTAAAAAAAGGCAGATTTCTCAGCACTGGAAAAAAGTACTTTTTTTGCATTTTATCATCACAACAAACATCCAGCGAATTTTATTATCTGCTGTTTTATACAAAGCTGAGTAATATTATCTAAGCTACATGTTAATTGCTTCATCAGCTCTTAAAATATTACCATTCTTGTTTGTCATTGCTGTGACTGAAGATTTATTAATCGATATGCAATTTTCCCTACTTTTTCACTACTACTTCGATAAGACTGTTTTTTTTTTTTTTGTTGTTTCTGACAGGAGAATGAGCTGCTGCGTAAGCAAAACGAAAAACTCTCTGAGGAGAACGGAAAACTTGTCGGACACAAGAACCACAAACAGAGGATCGAATATCTAGTCAAACTGAAAAAAGACAATACTAGACTGCAGGAGGTGAGATTTGTTGTGATCAAACTATTTTGTTTTTGTTTTTTTGTGGTCTGATGAAATTCTAAATGCATCAGATTAATGATTATGCCCTGCTTTTTGTTTTAAAGGAAAATCAAAAACTCAGAACTGAGATCAACCTAATGCGGGATGGCAATGGGATCCCAATGCTCGACATTGAATGACATCTTATCTGTGGCGAAAATTATCAACAAATTTTACTTGTAAATTTTTGTTTACTATTTTGATATCAGTTGCTCTCCTATTCCATTATTTTTAGATATAAAGCCAGTACATTTGAAAACAGTGAAATTGTGTTTTTGTTTTTTGGTACTGAATAAATTTATTTTACTGCCTCCTGCATGGTTAGCTTTGACTTTGATCTTAATTTAATTATATATATATATATATGTATATATATATATATATATACATATATATATATATATATATATAT
>NW_015150552.1:1465949-1480358 GCF_000732505.1 Cyprinodon variegatus | reverse complement strand
TATATGTGTATATATATATATATGTATGTATATATATGTGTATATATATATATATGTATATATATATATATGTATGTATATATATGTATATATATATGTATGTATATATATGTACATTTTTTAACTTGTGAGAACAAAAAATACCTAATATCTTTAACAGAAATAACCCCTCACAGCTCTGTTTTTGCGGGAAACTTTCAACTGTTCTATGCTTGGAGGGTCGGTTGCCTAGCAACTTCAATTTTGCCACCAGTTCCCACTGCGTGCCTTTATTGGTTCAGGACAAGTGGTGTAAAGGTGACCTTCGCCATGAAACACTCTATAACAGGTGAACAAATTTCCAAGTGGTTCACATCAGGGAACGCATTTACCTCACCGAACCGGAAATATGAGAGCAAAACCGAATGTGCTTCACCGACAGAGAGCAGGTGAGGAAAATGGGGGGGAAAAAAACGGTTGGAACATTTTAGCTAATTGATGCTAAATTGACAAGCTAGCTAGACACCTACAGTCTGGCCCTGAAATTTGGAAAGCTTTATTAGGGAAGGGATTAGAATACGTTCAGTGTTAAATTGTATTTTAAATTTATTTAACCTTGAAATCCAGTTTAATGCAAATATATCTCGTTGCTTGTAAACCGTTGATGGTAAGAGATGTCATCTTTTCGCTTAAAGAAAAAGCCTTAAAAAGGCCCTCTACTTAATTTTGTACACAATAGTTGCTATAAAAAGAGGCGAATCTAGTAAATTTTTATTTTTTTTTATTCTGCGTATTTGGGTAAAAGCGAAGATAACTGGTATAAACTAGCTAGCCACATGGTGGGCAGCTATGGCCACCGGAACCTTTTTTTAAATATTAGGTTGTCAGACCACCACTGCCCCCTGTCGGCCAAAGGTTTAAGCAATCCCTTCGTTGAATTTTTATGAAGCCTTTTCCCTCCTGTTATAACTTTAAAGAAAACATGCGCATTCACCAAAAAATCAGGTATATTACAAATAAATTAAGAATGCATCTATGTTCTAGAATTTTATAATACAGGCATGTTTGAGAAGTCATCTCTTGATTGACCTTGAAATAAAAGCTGTAAATCTAAACAATTTTTACCCTAGAAAAGTGTGTATACTTGATAGAAATCCCCCTGTATCTTGGAGGAAATGAAGAAATTAAAATGCAAACATTATCATGTCTTCTGGGAATGCCCAATTATAAAAGATTACCGGAAAGAGATAAATAATGCCTTACAAGATTTCCGTAAAAATTCAAAAAATATCCACTGGACTTGGTTTTCAAGATTTGAAATCTTGAAAACCAAGTCCAGTGGATATTTTTTGAATTTTTACGGAATTACTTTGACCTGGATGACTGAGAACCTTCATCAGTGCCTTACAAGATATTTTCAAACAGAACATTCCATTGTAGATCAAGCTTATGTATTTTGGTATACAGTATTTCCTCAAGAAGCCTCAAAAAGAAATACATTTTTAATGAATATTTTATTCGCAGCAAGTAAGAAAAACATTACAAGAGAATGGTTATCACAGGACAAACTAACTTTAGATGACTGGAAATAACATTTAATATATATAACACGGAAAAAATGACACCCTCTCCCAATCACAAGAATTAGCAATTCTGTCAGCGGTGGCAGATTTAGGTAGACTATGTAAAACTTAAAAAATCTGATTTCAATTTTAGACACCAAACTTGATTGAATCTCCTCACCAATCCACTCTCCTAATATGTAAAATTTTATTAAGTTTTTTCATTGTTGTGTTTCCTTTTTAGTTTTTGTTCTTGTTCTCTTTTTATTTCTTCTTGTTTCATAGTCCTTCCCAGGGAAGTGAAATCACTGCTTTGTTTGGATTGCTATAATGCAATGCCTTACTTGTTCACTTTATTTCAAATGGAGTTAATTCAGTGAAGCACAGGCCTATGTGAATTATAATTTCCTGAGAATCAATAAAGATAAAATAAATAAATAAATAAAAATAAAGAAAAGTGTGTATTCTCAGGTAGTACAGGACTGCTACAGACACCAGGAACAATACTTGTTTTTTTTTTTCATTTGTGTTTAAACCAGTCATTCAATGAGGAATATATTCAGGGTTCATCCTCAGTATTTTATAGGATGTTTTCACATTTTGTTAAGTAATGCTATAAATGGAACTCTGTCTCCATGCCACAGTTTACTTATGTAGCAGTCAAAGCTGTGAAGAGGTGTGTCCCCTCACAGTGTTGTGCTCTCTCCTTTGGGTCGTCGAGGCCCGGGGTAGTAATACGGAAGATCCCAGACCCCGCTGGGCGTGAATGAAGTTGAGTGCCTCATGGCTCGATCCACATATCCAGAAACTGTTGGGATCTCTTCCCTCTGTTGACCTCCCCACTGGGGTGTAATGGGAGTGACAAAGCACTGCCGCTCGCACTGGCTTCTCCAAACCGCCATTGACAGGCTGTCTTCTTCACTATATTCTCTTTGGTTGAGGAAGTCTATCAGAATGTGCTTGAAGACAGACGCCAGCTCCCAGGGCCGTACGTCGTTGGTACCAAGAACTTCACGAAACCTGTTGAATAATATATTGGTAAAGTTATAAACCGGTACAATTGTTTCCTGACTTAATTCAAGAATTTAATACTGCTTGAATTCTTTTGTTTGTTTAAAAGTGTCAAAGGTTTTGCCTGCTTTTCTTGTAATTTGAGGAATGGCCTGTTTAAAATGTGACAGAGTAAAAAGAATGTCCCAAACATACCCCCACATTTCAGTCTGTGCTCTTCTGTAGTGTTTTGGTTATATAAGTGCACATTAATGACCTAGCTGTAAGGTTTTTGTGCGATAAGTAAGTAGGTCACAGTGCTGCTCAGCCATGGGCTCCGCAGATATTTTATTTCTTTTTCTATATAGTAGCTGAGGGGGAAACCTTAGTTACAGGCTACCCTAATCTTGCAGAGACGTTTTCCTTTTCACACGTGTGCTTTATTTTTGGCCCTGGGTTAGTTGAAACTGGAAATTGTTGACATCAGAATATGTTGAGCTTGTAAACACCTGGAGATGACTGTTGCTGTGTGGATCTGGGGAACCTGAGAACAGAGGAACTCTAGCTGGTGTAGCTCTGACGACGAGAGTAGTGTTTGTAGCCTTGGGTGTTTCTGAAACCAGCGGAGACCCAGGGCACTGTGGGCCAGCCTGTTCTCTCGCTCCAGTTGTCTGGCCAGACGTTCTCGCTCCTCTATGTGCCAAAGGAGCTCTGCGAGCAGCATATGACTGGGCACGACCTCTGTTCTGTTCAGAGATTCTTCAGTCTGCGCTTTCGTTTGATGCAACCACTTCATCCAGCTGAACAGAGGCATTGCTCTTTCTGAGAGTAGGCCCTAAAAACTGAACAAATAAGAATAAAAATGACTTAAATACAAAATGGTTTTACAATAAAAAAGTTTCTCATAAATATTTTAGAATATCTGTTCTTAAGGTACATCTAATTGAAACTAATAAAGGAGCATTTTAGCCTATTTGTGAGGAAAAACTCAAAAGTATAAATCACAAAATACCATGCAGCCACATTTCTTAAACTGGGTCATGCTTTTTATCTTAAAACCATAAGATTGGAACAATAATGTGCAGCAAGTGATATACAAGTGTTTTTTAGCTGAACTTAGATAATTTATAACATTGATCACAGGTGATCTCCCCACAAAATAAAATTTGTGTTCTAAATACGGTGACCGTTTTTCTACATCAACTCAAACTGGGCTTGGGACTATGGCCCAAATTTTTTTTATTTGGCTCTTTTTCACTTGCCATTTAATTTTTACAGCCTGTACATTTTTTCAAGGTCAGCCTCTTCAAAAATGTATATATTGGTATTTGCACAACAGAGCCTTAAAAGCCTCTGATTTAGTTTTTGCTTTCCCAAAAAGGAATTGAAGCATGCACATAAGATTTGAATATTAAAGAAAATAAATTTGTACTCACTGGCTTAACAAAACTGCTCTGCTGACACTGCTGCAAGCTGTTGGGAGACCTGGCAGAGATGTTTTCACATGGTTCACCTTCCGCCTTTCCCTTCTTTGGATTTACTGTTGCAAAGTTTACCTTTTTGATAACTGTCCCTTACGTTCCTTGGTGGCAATGGTTTAGTTTCGGCTGCAGTCCTCTGCTGGCTTGACTCTGTTCTCCTCTTGTTGTTTTTTTTATTTTTCCTCTGCGGTGATTGTCTTGTCCTCCCACTGTTCCTGCCACACAGACTTTGTCGGTGAGAGTTAGTCACATGCTGCCAACAGTCTAAGAGCTGTCACCTCTGCTATCCTTTCACCTCATTCGTCTCTCCGCTGTGTGCAGCTTTGCTGTAAGGTCAGCTGTTTTGTAGCTTCCACGATATGTTTGCAGTGGAGAGAAAGAGGATGAGAGTGCATGTGCGCTCACAAGCAGTGGGTGTATTTGTTTAAAGCCCTCTCTCAGTGCTGTAAGAAGGCACTGTCTGCTTTTGTATTAAAATCCTCTTCTCAGAGTTCAAGATGCGCGCACACACAAACACACACACACACACACATCTGTGGATCTGTTCCTCAGGCTTGAGAGCTGAAGGCCTGGTTGAACTTATGAGACAGAAATTTAGAAGAATAACAGGACACAGAGTTGGAGCAAAGCAGCTATTATGGTAAATAATGCATTAGCTAGGTCACACTGTTTCATGTTTTAAAAAAAAATAGACTTCTGTACACTTGTTCTGCCTAATACAAGAGTTTTGTATAATAACTTATTTGATCAAAAATAGGGGTAGGTTTGGGGGATTTCTTTTGTAAGGCTATTGTAAATGCACCAAAATATATAGTAAAAACATTATTTTTATTACAAAAAGTTCACAATTTAATTTTTATTTAAATAAAAGTAGGAGTGCAACTAACAATAATTTTGCAAATTGGTTAATCTGTCTATTATTTTTTCGATTAATAATCGGATAGTGAAAGTTTCCTTAACAAAGACTTTTTAAGAAATTAAACCAAAATTATTTAACTTGAAGAGTTCTGGATAGAGCATATTGACAGACGAAAAGTATTTCGTTTACTCATTTGTTTTTACAATTTTGGTACAATTGCTGCTCTAAGTGGGTTGCTCTCTCAGTCTGTACTCCAGTTACTAAATTAGTTGATCATTTCAATAATAGATTAATCCAATTAAATGTTTCAGCCCTAAATAAAAGTTTAAATCATTTGTCTAATTGTAACGATGGAACATGTAGATTTACGGCCATAACTGTTTAAAAGTATTAGGGTTATCAGGTTCACACAGTGTGTTTCACTGTTGCAGTATCACCTTTTAAAATATGCAAAAGCAAATGTTTGGAAACTGTATTACAGTGCAAAGAGTTTGTAAAGTCTTTTGGAAACTGCAGCTAACATATTTCAAGCCATACTTTCAATAAAACCTTTTTTGTTTTTTGTTTTTTTTAAGCATTTTTATCTTCTAGGTATTTATCTGAGGTGTGTTATCATCACTCAGAGCAGAAAGATATTAACATTTTAATTGATTTTTATCATGTGGTGTCACATGTTTTCACTCATTACTCGTTATTGATTACAAAGACTTTTTATAATGTATTTAAAAATGTTTACAAACTCTAAATGGTCACAGAAAACAAAAGCAGATGCATTACCAGCTTTGCTGCAGTATAACTCTTATCAGAGTTTTATTTGTAGTTGTCGCAGCAGTAGTATCTAAAATAATTCGTTACATAATGACCCTCTCTCCTACACATGCAGATTTTGTTTTGCTTTGCAGAAAATATCTGCATCAGTTTCTGACGAGAACAAATCCTGAAGTACCGGTAAAATTAGATAATATGAAACTTAAAAAAACCAAAAAAACTGTTGGAAATTATGTCTATCAGTGATATAGTCTTGGTTCCATAACCAGAGTAATGTGTACCATGTATTGTTTTAACCACTGAGAAATATTTAGAAGTTTAACATAAAACCTGCTCATTTAGTTCTGCACTAAATGTTACGATGCATCAGTAGGGATTAAAGCTGTTTTCTTTATTTCTACATCTTCAGATAGTACAGGTGGCATCAGGCTTTTAGCTAGGAATATTTCATGGGGTCTACACCTTGGTGTATCACATCTTTAGGCTTTGCTTGGCGTAGGGGCATCTGGGGTATCCTCCCCCTGAAACGCTATTTCCTGCATTTTGAGGTGGAACGCAGTTAACTTTTTGTCTTTTTTTACAACACTAATTTTGTCCTGACTATGTGTGCTTGACTAGAGGTGGAAATTTCATAAAGAAGATTTGATAATTTTTTTGGTACAATATCATGTTTCATAGGTTATTTCAAACAATCAGAAAGTGTAATGCTAGAGCTACATTCACACCACACGCACTTTGAGCTTCTTTTTTGCTTAATTGTGGATGCTTGTACTCATAAAGATCAGATGCACCTGAAGAGCATCTTTGAGGCTCCAGTGAAGTGTGTACAGATGCGTCTAATGCGTTTGCTGCTTCTGTGTTCAATGGTTTAGAATGGCTTTGCTATATTTGCTGTGCTAAGTGGGTAAAAGTAGCTTCCTTTCCTAGGGAAAAACAGGGCCCACAATTTGTCCTTTTTTAGTAATTGTGGTCCAATGTAAGGCCTTGCGCATTGCTAGCTAAAAGCCCGATTTAAGTGTTAAGAAACTGTTTCAGTTGAGTGATCATATCGCTCTGCATCAGCTGCGCTGTGTCTATCTCCCTGAGCAGCAAAAATAACATTTTTCCATCCCTTGCATCTGCTGCTTGTGGACTTTTGAACATATGAGCAAATTTTCTGGGAGAAAATTAGGGAGCACCAAAGCCGTACATTCCAAAAACAGGGCGTACAATTTCTAATGGTTTATACTTAAGGGCGTACAATGTTTGCCCATATGTATTGATAGCTAAAAGCCTGGTTAGCGTGCAGATTTGCAGTCCAGAAAACAAACACAATCAAAAGTTGATGCTCTTTATTGGCTGTCTCTACTTTTCCTTCAATCAAATATGAAGGAATTTGGGTTTTATATCCTTGAAAGCTGCTATATAAAGATTTTACTTTCTTACATTCTGTTTACATTTCAGAAAAAACTTAAGTCTTAGGAAAAAAATGACATACTTTTTTTCTTCTCTATTTATCACATAATTTGGAGATGAGAATAGATGCTGCGAATAGGAATGTATAACTGCTTATTTTATATTTCTCAGCCCAGCAACACTCAAAGATTCCAGCCAGAAAGTTGATGCTGGAAGGATCCAAAAACCACAACCTTCAGAAGGTGAGTACATTTTCTGTTACAGCTTTTTAAAGATATTTAATTTCATCATCATAAAGTCTACATTGAACCAAATTCACCTATTTAATTTTTTTTTTTCACTTTTTATAAACCCTGAATGTTTAGGTCCTGCTCCACTTTCTCCTTCCCACAGTGTTGAATCCCCAGGCTTGCCCATTACCAAAAAAAAGAGCGAAGTAAGGCAGTTTACCACACACTGATGCATTTTCCTCCTGTAGTTCTTTGGGTGCTTGTCGAGTTTTACTTAAATTGACATTATGTCCTCTGGACACAGCATCACTAAGCCTGGATGTTATTTTTATCTGCTTTACAATAGGAACCCATTGGTCCCGTCAGTGAATATCTTTAAAGCTACGGCTGTTATTCAATTCTGGACTCTGTTCACCTTTCTAATATAGTTTAAATTTACCATATGTCTATAAAGTGGCATAGAACATTTATTAGGGATGCAGAGATATGAAAAATTGGGCTGATATCAGATGTCTTTGCAGTTACGGCTAAAAACTGATTTTCTGCTTGACGAAAAAAACAAAACTACCACATCGCTGACATTGCTTCTCTGCTTCCTATCATCCTGCACTGCATTACTTTTACAGTTACATCTCCAAAGGACTACCACATAATGGGAGTATTTTATATAAAGGATTTTTATTAGTTTTCATTAAAGAACCTTAATATCCTAAAGAAAACTACACATTTACTAAATAAAAACTGCATAACAAAATAAAAAAAAACTTAGTTTGAAAAAAAAAAAGTATTTGTTTTGAAATTTAGCACTGTTATATGGCCCATCCCCTGCCCTTCCCCACTCTAAAAACACAAAAACCACAACAAAGAAGTGAATAGAAGTAATTTCTGTCATTTATGTCTCTATCCAACTGATACCGAGATGTTAACATTTATTTGGTCCGATTCCGTTAATTTGTTAATGCTAATATACTGATAATCTCTCCACTCCATCTGTTTCATCATTTACCGTTATTACCAATATCATAAATTGTTTTATTTGCAGTGACATGATGCATTATACATCTAAGGTTTGTCATCTGAATGCTCTGCTTCCAGCTGATTTCCTTCATAGAAAACAACTCTGTTGTGATCATCCGAGGAGCCACAGGCAGTGGGAAGACCACTCAGCTTCCTCAGTTCATTTTGGACCACTACAATGAGAAAAATGTGACATGTAACATTGTGGTTACTCAGCCACGCAAGATTGGAGCTACCAGTATTGCTCGTTGGGTTGCTGCACAGAGGAAGTGCACCCTGGGTAGTCAGGTGGGATATCAGGTCAGTACATTAACTTGGCAGTGATTTTAGTGTTTGACATCATGTTTGCACATTCCACCCAAATACCTTTATAAAATTTGTTGGTGCAACTTATTTGATGGTTAAAAACATTTATTACTGTTATAAGATTTGCTCACATTTACATCTGTAAAATAACTAAAGAAACAGAGAAAACATGCATTCCTACATCTTGCTGATAAGGTTTAAGGTTTATTTTGGTTACGAGCATTGAAAGTAAGGGTTTTGGTTTAGTCATTTGACCTTTTTATGATTTATCAATAGTCCAGAAACTGCAAACATTAGTAAACTAGGGTATTGTTTCCAAAAAGTCATTTATTTTTAGATTGTTTGTTTAGTTTGACATCAGACAGGCTGCTACAACAGACTGAGGTAAAAGATGGATTTGATTCTCATTTCCCAAACCATTTTTTTATTTTGCTAAGAACACCTAGATTATAGCTGAGAACACAAAAAGTAATTCTCTCACAAATCTTAGCTTAAAAAATCTCATGGTTTTAACCTGTAACATCTGCTATTAATGAAAATACGAATCCCCTAATTATTACGGTCTCACAAAGTTTAGATTTTATTATGTACGACATGGCAGAATATTTTTCAGAAGCTTGTGTTTAATCACAACAACCTGTGTCCTTCACCACCATAGTTTTATGTTTAAACTTGGTCCTGTTTTTATTTAGTTAGAAGATTCGGATGCTTTTGTTTTTCTTCCTTAAATTCCCTCTGCAGTTGGCCTTACAGGATTTTTTGGAGTTCCTCCAGCAACATATGAAATAGCTGGTGCTGGAAATTTCGTATTGAAAAAGCAGTACTTGCGATGCTTCCTCTAATTCTGGAGCTGGCAGGACGTCTGTCTCTTTCTGGTTAACTGAACTACATATTTAACAACCTTTTCCATCACTAAATCATTCATTTCATTTCCACTATTCTTGATTCATGTTCTATCTAAGATTTAACTGCACTAAATATTTCTTCTTCAGATGTCTGCCCTAAAGGACTTCCAATAGGGGTGTAAATAATAATCGTTTTGTATCGATGCATCGATCCAACAGCCGATGATCCGATGCATCGATACGTCCGCAAGAGTATCGATTCATGTTTTTTTTTTTTTCCTCCGGTCTATTTTTATCCATTTGCTCCTGGACGTAATTCTCGCTCCTGTGCTGCGGTGGCGCTAAACCTATTTTGTCCTCCTACCTCGCTTCCTGGTTATACTCTTGCAGCAGTGTGTCACAGTGAAAGAATAAGGAGCAAATTTTTTTTATTTAATTTATAAATTTTGACATTTATTTGCCGCATTAAATCAGCCGAACCAATGGAGAGACTGGGCTCAAGTCCTACAGAGCAGAAATAAAGCGCCAACAAATCCCCATCTTTCAGTAAAAGCTCTTACTGCTAAGAGCCAACAAGCTAACGGGAGCTAGCATTCTTCTTAGTCCCTACTCTAGAGGCTATATGTAGAGCTCCCTCTACAGGTTTTGTGAGAGACAGTTCAGTAGATATCAGCGGCTTATAGCCCTGTGCGGCTTGTATATGTACAATCATTTTTCAAAACAGATTTTGCAGGCGTGGCTTATACTGAGGCGCGCTCTATTGTCTGGAAAATGCGGTATTTAAAGTAGGCTTTTAAGTTTTCCAGGAATAGAATTAGAATTAGATTAGAATGCAATAAAATTATCTTTAAAGAAATAAGTTTAAATGGGGAAAAATATTTTTATGGCCAAGTTTAAGTATTGACAAATTATTCAGAAAGCTTTTTTTGCATCAGTTTTTTTTGCTAATAAGCAGTTTTTATCTTTTTGCATGTGCTTTGTTGCCATGACCTGTAACTGTGTTGTGCACAGCACAGAAGCGCTGTGGCTTAAAATAACTTTGTTCTCCTCCGCTTGAATCAGCCCTCTGCAGTTGAGGATGATGTCACTGTCAGTGGGAGACAAACAGTCTCTGCTCAAATAAGATGTAACTTTCTTATTTTCTGACTTCATGCTTCAGCAGCAATTGTTGTTTGTCATTATTTGATAGAGTTGAAGTGAAATACTTACTATATAAATTCACATAACTTTTTTTTCTGATATTTAATCAGACAAACCTTCCTGTTTGGGTCCAATTGGGGTTTACAGAATTAATTGTATTGCCTAAACCCAAGACTATTTGCATTTATATGTTTCTTTGAACTTTAGATTTAGCAGGATGCTTATTAGGTGATAGCTATTTCTTAAACCAGTTTGGAGAGCGTCACGTTCTCTCCATTCCACACTGAAAATAAGAAAAATAAATTGTCCATGATATCACTGGTCATATTTATTCATGTCCAAATAGCTCAAAGTATGAAATTCATCCTTTCAAGCAATTATTTCAAATATAACAAGCATGGGAATGTCCAGTTGCAATGCTGCTCAGGAAGTACAAAAAGTCAATTGTCAATAACAGGTAGTAAGATTTTCCGCTACAGATATGTGCTAAAGGCCATACCATGAGTAAGAAGCTGTTATCTATTAGCAACATAGAAAGTCAGATTATTTTGCACCTACTAATACACATGTGGACAAAGACCTTTTAAGTTTTAGTATATATGTAGCGTAGTGTATCTAAAGAAACTACGAAGTGTTTTTGCACAATGGTCATCCTTACATCTGAGTAGTCAGAAGGAGGGCAATGAGCCTGAAAATACCGTCACAACTGCATGTGGAACTGGTGCACCCGACTAAAACAATTGCATTATAAGTAATATGATGATGTAACATGGAAGTATCTACAAACATTAGCCAAGATGTTTAGACAAACTAATGCATTATGGAAAATGTTTCTAAAAAAATTGCACCAAATTATAATTATGAAGTGACTTAAGGACAACCAAATGCATTTTCATTAAGGAAGAGTTGGTTAATGCATCTTTATTTTAGTGAGTTGTAAAACTCCGTAGTACTTTAACAAAATCTAATCTTATTTTTGTCAACATGAGAGAATAAAGGTTTCTCTTTTTTTTTTTATGTATGAAATGGAATGTTCACAAAAATATTTTTATGGATTATGGTGTTTATAGATATGACTGTGTTTTTCAGATTGGACTGGAGAAAATGACTACTGAACACACTCGGCTAATTTACATGACCACAGGGGTTCTGCTGCAAAAGCTGGTGCAAGCCAAGTCTCTCACAGGGTACTCTCACATTTTTGTAGATGAGGTATGTGAACAGAAGAATCTTTTAAATACATTTTCTTTCCTGTTTTACAAAAGTGAAATTTCAACCGTTTTCTTTGTGTTGAATGAGATCCATGAGATATTGGCCTAATTGCATATTACTGTATTGCCTTTTGCTTTGCCAAGTGTGTTGAAAAGGACCACTGAACACTCTAACGTTTTATCACACAGCTCAATAGAAACCTGAAACAGTGTAGATATCACAAAGCACTGTTTTAAGTGCAAGAAATGTTTGATGTATTCCAAGGTTTTTCTTGCCAATGTCCGATGCCCAAAGTGTTAAAGGTCTCAGTGTGTATTGGGTTGAGATGAAAGAGTGTAAAAAAGGAAACATGCGTCTGTTAAACCTGATAACTTCAAGGCAATATTTATCGTCCTCCTAATTGCAAGACTTTCTGACATGGTGCAACAGCGCTAAAGATGTGTTTAAAGTTTAAAAAGCATTAGATTTTTTTTTTATTGCAAAAATATTGCCAAAAAAATTACAAGCTTTTCACTCAGATAAACTGCAAATTTGTCCAATGGATAAAATAATCCCATGGTTTAATTTTTTTTCAAAAATTATTTTATTAAAGAGACACATCTCTTTTAACCATTGGGTGTTGCTTAGTCCATTTAGATTCTCTAATGCAGTGTGGGCGTTTTATTTACATTTGTGCCTAAAAATAGATATGTATGAGGAGAAGGGGGGAAAAAAATAGGAGCACATATTTTAGCCCTATCATCAGTGTTTTTCTTCTAAAATAAGTCAGGCTTAATTTAAATACGATATCCCTTCGTCTTTTGTTATGGAAAAAAAAAAAGGAATTTCCAGAAAGTCAAATCGTAAATTTGTATGGGGAAAATACTCCAGGAACCAGTTACAAGACACCACTGCTGCCTTCCAAATTTCCAGCAGGGACACTTAATGCGGTAAGGAGTGTGCACCCATTTACTTCCTTATTTTCAGATAAATGAGAGAAGTTCTGTGAGAACGTATATCCAGCATTGTTAAGACTGCTATCGGCTCACAGAGGCAGATAAACACTCTGTAGCCCCGACAGCAAAGAGCAAGCTTTAGGGGGAAAAGCTCCCTCCTCAGTGCTTGTCACATTAATACTACAATTAAAATAGGTACCTACCTGGACATTTAATGACAGCAATGCCAGAGAAAATGTTAAAAGAATAAAAACATTTACCTCATTGGGACAAGAACATGAGGGAAGCACTGTGAAAACGTGAACCCTGCGCCAGACTGCAATCAGGTCACAAGGCAGATGTTGCCAACCCAGCAACTTTGTTGCTATATTTAGTGACTTTTCAGACTAGCAAGAAAATCTAGTGACTATTTCCTGTCTTTTTGTAGATTTTTTTTGACAACACATGCCCCGATAACTCAGAGTTTAGTGTCTTCAGCGAGTAGTGAGTGAGCAAGCCCCTCCCTCCTCCAAAACACTGCAGCTGCAGTCAGAGAGCAGAGCGACTCTTAAATGTGAGCCACACAAAAGCTTTCCCTGATCTCCCCTGAATTAATATGTGCCACTGTGGGCCTCTGTTTACTGTCTTTAAGTTGAAATGGTCAACATAAAATACATTTTGTTTCAGTCAGGTTAAATTAATCTTCTGGAACGCTAGAGAATCTTTTATAAAGCTTATCTTGAGTTTCTAAATGTATTTGGAGTATCTTAAATCACTTTCTGCCTTTTTAATGTTGATGTACCTATAATATGCAATTTAAGTGACCACATCATTACCCCCACTACGCTCTTAAAAAACCCTGGTGAAAACCCTGCCATGTAAGCCGGGTCCTTTGAAGACCTAAAAAACAAATGGGGCTGGAAACGATCAGCTGTGAATTGGGAGCCAGTACTTCAACAGCGGTCCCACACCCTCACCAACCATATCAACCAGGTGTAGCCCTGAACGCATTCAGTATGGACCAATGAAGTCTAAATGAGGGCTGAAAGAATTAATGGGATTAATCGTGATGTGATTAATTGATTATTGAAAAAAAATCGTCAACTAATTTATTGATTAATCGTTAACTGGAGTTACATACTCTTAGACATGCCTTTAGCTAACAGAGCTAGCCAGTTAGAGCAGTAGTTATATTAAAATTGTAAAAAAAAAAATAACAATAAAAACACCCAAAAAAAATTTTTGCATTTAAGAAAAAAAAAAAAAATTTTTGTCCGTCATGCCCCATCCAGAACTCTTCAAGTGGTCTTTCACCTGGTTTAATAAAAAAAAAAAAACCTCTGGCTGTCCGATAATTAATTGATGCATCGATAAAACTATCAATAAATTTATCGATTTGCAAAATAATCGTTACTTGTAGCCCTAGTCTAAATATGATCTTTTTTTAACATCATTCATATTGATATGCATATCTATCAGAGGAAAACAGAAATCTAAGAAAGTCTAAAATAACATTCCATCATTATGACTGGTCTTGGAGGAAAAATAAGCGTAATAAACAGAATTTTTACTATATGACAAAGTAAAACATGCAAAATGCATGGAAACATGATATATTACCCAGATTCATTTTAATAAAAAAAAATGAAAGAAAATCCATAGTTCTCCTAGATGTGTTTTTATTTTGGAGCACTTGTGTATTAGTGTTCCT
>NW_015150552.1:1463106-1464903 GCF_000732505.1 Cyprinodon variegatus | reverse complement strand
GAAATCTAAGAAAGTCTAAAATAACATTCCATCATTATGACTGGTCTTGGAGGAAAAATAAGTGCAATAAACAGAATTTTTACTATATGACAAAGAAAAACATGCAAAATGCATGAAAACATGAAATATTACCCAGATTCATTTTAATTAAAAAAAAATGTAAGAAAATCCATAGTTCTCCTAGATGTGTTTTTATTTTGGAGCACTTGTGTATTAGTGTTCCTTTTTGCAGTCACACCTTATGCATATATCTGCTATAAATATATATTTAGCCCTTTGTATTATTGCGTTCCAAAAGGGATTTTTACTGACATGCCGTGGGCTTAACGCAGGCCTTTTCCGAGACTTGTTCCATAATAGATGATAACCGGTCCATATTCCAGGACATAACTGTCTTTTGAGTCCTCTGATATTTTCGAGAGCATTATTTTTGTTTTATTTCTAGCCATACCTTTTTTCAGCTCTGTCAGCTGAGGCTTATTAAGGTTGCTAAAGATAGATTTCAGAAAGATTCTCAGTTGTAAATACTGAAAGAAATGTTTATCGCTAAGCTTAAATTTTGCTTGTAGCTCTTTAAAGGACATAAATATATCGGCCTGATGACTAAAGCACACTGATTGTCGCAAGTCTTACCATTGCCCATAATTCAAAAGATTGTGTCTGCCTTCGAGCTGGTTCCCCAACACTGGATTAAATGATGCCCATACACCTGGACAAAATTCCTAACATCATCCTAGATTTTAATCTTAATTTTTAGAGCTGATTTTTTTTTCATCTCTGTCTGTAATTTCTTACAGATTCTGAATTCACACTTAAATTA
Source organism: Cyprinodon variegatus (assembly GCF_000732505.1). Lineage (NCBI taxonomy): Eukaryota > Metazoa > Chordata > Actinopteri > Cyprinodontiformes > Cyprinodontidae > Cyprinodon > Cyprinodon variegatus. Next base: position 1,464,083 of record NW_015150552.1, on the reverse strand, counting down.
TAAGAATCTAGTTCTACCCAAGTAGAAGTAACATATCCTTACTTTTTAAGTTTGTTTTACTGGGTGCTTTCAAACCCGACCAGAATAGGTCTTACTGTAAACTGTTATTGGCCTAAAGCCTAACCTCTCGCTTTCTCTGGTTTTGATTAAGGTTCATGAGCGCACTGAGGAGATGGACTTTCTCTTGTTGGTGTTGAGAAAACTCCTTCATTCCAACTCTCGTCATGTTAAGGTAATTAGAGCAAGTAGGAAACATATCTGCTTTGTCTTCCTTATGTGTCACCTCCTTTATCCATATGAGCAAATTTGTTTTGGGCAGATAATCCTTATGTCAGCCACCATCAACTGCGATGAGTTTGCTAGATACTTTGCCACGCTGATACGGGGCAAGATGAGCCCTGCTTACGTGTTTGAAGTAGAGGGAACTCCGTACGCCACAGAAGAGTTTTACATCGAAGACATTCAAAAGCTTCACCCTCACGGGGTAAAGAGCTTTAGACACAATTGTTACATACTTATTTCCTCGTTGTTCAAGCTGCTAACGTGAAGTTTGCATTATGAAATCAGTTCGAGCTGCCTAATCCTGATGACCCGCATATCCCTCTCAAGATGTACGATCTTGCCATCAATCTAATCCACAGCTTTGATGAGATGGAGGGGAAAGATTTCAGGTTGGCTTAGTTATCAAGCTTTTGCTAAGATAACCTTTCTAATCAGAACATGCAATTTTTACTGATGGTTCAACTCTGTGATTAGCAAAGCTGAGGCAGATGGTCGGATGACTTTGTCAGAGAGAGGAAGTGTTCTGGTTTTCCTTCCTGGTTTACAAGAGATTCGCTGCATGCAGGAGGCATTGTCCAAGCTCGTTCACCAAAGGTGAGCTTCTATATGTATATATTTTGTTGCGTTAAAGGAGTATATATTTTTATTTTTTTACATTAAAACCTGAATAGATCCTGATTCTGATCCCCCAGACC
>NW_015150552.1:1458605-1462535 GCF_000732505.1 Cyprinodon variegatus | reverse complement strand
AATCCCTCTGGTGGCTGTTACTATATTTTCAACAAAACAGCCTAAAAAGGGTCACAGCAGAAGAAACATAGGTAGGAATCAGTATATTGGCCTAGTGGTTAGGGCATAGGGCTTGGAATCCTGAGGTTGTGAGTGCGAAACCCACTCCCACAGACTGCCACTCTGGGTCTCTAATTAAGACCCTTAACCCCTGATTGCTACCCGGATGCTGCACAGTGGCAGCCCACTGCTGACAAAAGGGTATGGGTTAAATGCCGAGAGTAAATTTCTCCATTGTGTGATCAATAAAGTTCAGCTTATTTTTTTTTTTTATTTATTGGGGTGGAAAGCTTTGCAAAAAAGGTTAGGGGAGGGGCTTACAGTTCAAACTAAACTGTTCTCTTTGCTCATGGTTTAAACTGCAGAATAATGTACAACACTTTGAATGGTATGTTTAATATTCATTTAAACCATGTGTTACATAAATATATCTGCTGTTTCTATGGTACATTTATGTACTTCATGGAACATTCTCATGGATGTATTTCGTGATATATTTTCACCCCTCGGATAGCAGTGATTACGAAAGCCCTGTTTAGATCTGTCACTTGGTCTCTCATGGCCCCTCAGGAGGTTCTGACCCCCATTTTGGGAACCTCTGTATTATATCAGCTACGTTTGTAACTGATATAATATATGGTTATGGTTTTCTTTGTCATTGTTGCGGTAGTTACTGTCGATAAGGGAATGAACTAGCTATTTCTGTCCATTTTATCTTTAAAATCCAATCAAGTGTAATCCCTGTATTTAAATGTTCTGTTCATATCTTTCCCATGTCAGGTGATCCTCTCAACCAACATTTCTGAGAGTTCGGTGACTGTGCCGGACGTCAAATACGGTTGTTTTTTTTGTTTATCTTTAATACAAATTGTAGCTTGTTTAGAATAGTTTATAGTTTAAATGTAAAATGTAATTTATGTCTTCTTCCCCCAGTTATTGACTTCTGCTTAGCCCGTCAGCTGGTGTATGACAAGGAAACTAATTATCAGTGTCTGCGTCTGACCTGGGCATCCAAAAGCAACTGCAATCAGCGCAAAGGTGAAACATCTTCAGCACACATCTAGGACTTACAGAGTGTTAAGCTCTAAAGAAACAATGTACAATGTCGGATAAATAAGATGGAACATTTTAAGAAAATAGGAACAAAATACTAACATAACACTTTTTCCAGCAGTAAAGTGATTTAAAAAATGTGATGTAAATTTAGTTTTGGGTTTGACTTTTTTAAATTGTCAAGGTGGTTTCAATTCCTCTACTCTCACAGTCATGATTTTGAAGAGTTCAGGTTCAAATAGGAACTTTTTGTGAGGTCATATCTATGTAGGGCCCTATAATTTCCGCGATCACGGAATCGGGGACGGTATCGCGGAATTGGCAAATTAACGCGGAATTTAGTGTAAACGCGGAATTTCTACATTTGACATGAAATTCTGTTTTTGTGTGGGAGAAGAACGTATGTCGGGGGAAATGCACACCGGGGGACGCAAATCTGGGCGACACAACCCCTCCCGCTACGTAATTTCCGCTCACCCTCCCCCATCAAAACATTGAAAAAATGGCGAAGCGGCTCTCCACAGCTCCGCTTTCGGCGAAAAAGTTGAGAAACTGTATTTTGCCTTGTTTTTTATGTACTTTAATGTACTGTATGGAAAATATGATTCTTTATGAAATACTTTATAATTCTGAAATTGAGAGGTCCTATTTTATTTTTTTACTTGAAAAAGCTAATGGAACACTTTTATTTATAACCATTGGTTCATAACCATTAATATTTTTTTAGTACTTGGAGTGCAGCGTTATGTTGCATCATGCAGTAAAAGTACTGAGTAAATGTGTTTTATACCTCAATAAATTTATGGTCATTCCTATTTTATTTGTGTACATTTTAATCAACATTAAAAGCACATTCTTTTTACGACTGAAATAACAGTAAAGGGTAAAAAAACTGAATTCGCAAAAATTAAAACGGAATTTTCAAAAATTAAAATGGAAAAAACGGTATTTGGGAAAAAATAAAACGGATTTTATAGGGCCCTATCTATGGCATTCCCATTGTGAGACACTCATTTACTACTCTTAAGAACCAGGGTTATAAAAGACACCTAGAGTTTTAAAGGCTTTTTATGATTATTATTCTTTAATTAATCAATTAGTCTTCTCTAAAAGTTTTTTAGGAGGCAATTGTTGAAGGTTGAGCTTAAAGTACTGAAACTATAAAACACGTGTGTCTGCGGCCTGAGGCTTACCAGGCATCTGGTAACAGACTCCCAGACTTCTACGTCCCCACACGCCTTCTCCAGCTCTGTTGGGGGAAGCTTGTGGGCACCCATGTTAGCCAGGAGACAAAGTCTCTCTAGTGTGTCCTATTGATATTTTCACAGACCGAAAAAAAAAAAAAAAAACATTCTAAAGAATGTTGAATAATATGTAGAATAATCAATTGGTCTAAATGATGTGCATAGCAGCAAAATCATACCTTTTATTGTTTTCACAACTTAAATTAAGGGTTTGGGGGGATATTTTTTTCGCTACAAGCCATTTTTTTTTTGTCTGTTAACTTTTTCTGTTATGGAGGTCTAAGCATTTCATATTGGAACCAAATGCTGATCAGATATGAACAACATTTCTCAAAAAAGCTTACTAAAGCTGTGAATTGCATGCTAATTTAAGGCCAATAAAAGTTCTTTTTTTTTGTTTGACTCACAAAGAACTGGCTTAACATTTCTAAAACCTACTATCCATTTAAAATAACAATTCATCTTGACAAGCATATTATTATAGATTTTGGACTGTAAACAGAAAGCTACTAGTAGTGTCAGTGCTTCAGTGTCAGGTCATGCCATTGAGAGCACATCCTCAGAAACAAAAAGCTGACACTGATGATATTTCAGCAAAGCAAAGTCCTGCTGACTACAGTTTTCTCATATTAAATATGTTCCAAACAGGTAGGGCCGGCCGTGTGTCAAAAGGTTACTGCTACCGTCTTGTGACCAAACATTTTTGGAGAAATGAAATCCCAGAATATATGACTCCTGGGATGCAGGTAAGAGAGAGACAAACCTTTTTGCTTTAAATGCTTCAAGAAGCTGTCTTTAACCGGCATGTTGTTTCTTTCTTTAGCTTGCCCCTCTGTCAAACATCCTGTTAAAAGTCAAGCTGCTGGATATGGGAGACCCTCTCACCCTTCTCTCTAAAGCGCTCTCACCGCCCAACCTCTCTGATATTGTCAGGACAGTGCTCCAACTCATAGAGGCAAGTGAAGCAGGAGTTTCACTAGAGCACAGGTGTAAGGGAAGTTTGTACAAATGCCTGTTGATGATTTGGCAAAAGTAATGGTCCAGTGTGTTGAGGAATTGCTGTAATGTTTTTTTGCAAGGTGAAATGTATATTCTTGTTGCACGATTAATCAGAGCTCTTAGCATTTGTAAACATTTCTAACATGGCATATTATGGTGCACATTTTATGCTGTTTGGGTGTTTAATTCTTCAGATGGGTGCACTGTCTGCAAAAGCGGATGGAGGAAGTCAGAGCCAGGATGGTGAGCTGACATTTCTTGGTCGAGTGATTGCCAGCCTTCCTGTGGACCTTTACCTAGGAAAGATGATTGTCCTGGGTCATGTCTTTGGCTGTCTGGATGAATGTCTCATCATAGGTCAGTCAACCAGTATGGTGCAGTTAGTTGGTGAATAAGATTCCTTTGAAAAATCGTAAATGTGTACTGGGTTTGTATTAGTCCTCGTTTTGACAATGTTTCATTTATAGTCTGGTATTAACATTTTATACTGTTAGAAAATTAGGTAACTTGGATCTAAAAGCCCAGCTCTCCATGCACTTAAGAACAATCAATCAATTTCCCTTTGGGATTATTAAGGTATGTTTTCCTATTGAAT
>NW_015150552.1:1453310-1457567 GCF_000732505.1 Cyprinodon variegatus | reverse complement strand
TTTCAATAATTATCGATATCGATCAATATGCATTTTTGTTTTATCGATAAGCTTTTTTTCTATATCGTCCAGCCCTAAATGAAACTTAAAATTTTGTATTAAACTAAAGGTGAAAATTATCTTAAAAGGACATTGAATAAGAATATAATTTATTTCACAAAGAAATTATTGTTGGAAGTAATAGTGTGTCTTAAAATCTAATAAAGTTGTTTTATTTACAATTAAAAGAAAATACTATCTTGATGATTAGGTAAATAACAAATAAAGAATTGAAAGTATTCTTTGAAATTGCAGCTGTCAAGCTTTTTGCTTGTTTCAACTTGTATTTTAATTACTTTTTTGTGGTATAGCTTTTAAAAATTAGAAGACCCTCCCATCACTATTGTTTAGCTCCCTCTGCAGAGTGCTTAACCAGATATCATTTTGAAATTTCCCTGGGTAAAACATTATATTATGCTCACCCAAAAATCAACTTTGATAGTTTAAAAAATCTGGACCTGCGTGTTTTATTTTAATTTTATGTTATTATTTTGTTTTTACATTTTAATGTGAGATATTTGAATGGTGGCTATTAGTACAGTCATGCTGCTAGAGGCATAATGCCCTGTGTTTGGGTAGAAATACAACCCATTCTAACAGATTCCTTTGTAGCGAGTCATCACACTCTACTCCTCTGCTGTTAAGGGGGCATCTAAAATCCACCGCCTCAAAAGATCTATCTACTGGGTAATTTCCATCCGTCTGCTTACACTGCAAAAAGGATCTAGAAATACTTAAACTTGTATTAATTTAGGAGTATTTACTCTTCATTTATGTAGGTACATAAGATGATATGCCAATGGAATGAGTATGTATTCTCTTAAAATAAGATAATCAGATAACATGTACTTGAAATAAGACAATGCAATTGTTTTTTTTTTCTTATTTTAAGTGTAAATGTCTTGTTCCATTTTCAAAGCGTCTCTCTTACCTCCTCAATATATGAAAAAGTCCACTTATTTTAGGAAAAAAAACACTTATTTAGATTTCAGTTTTTTGCATTGTACTCTATGCTGAAGTAAGTCTAGGCTAAGCTAAGGGTTATGAATACTTTTAGACGCAAGTGTAGCTTTCTAAAAAAAAAAAAAAAATAGTTTGAACCTTTTTTTTTAATCATCTGGATGATGTAATGACGCCATCTTAAAGAAGAGTGGGTCGTTGTTATTGAATGCACAGCTTTAACCTTTTTATTTTCAGCTCAAAGACAGTGCTGAGTGCTGCGTGGCTTCAGGGAGATGCTCTCTCTTATGGTTTTTCTTAATGCATTTATTTTTTCCCCCTCTGAAAGAACTTAATGGACCGAGTGACAATATTTTAAAGATGCCCCTTAAAGTCTGTCCATCTAGTCTATCTCTTAAAAAGTTGTATTAAACTACTATAGTCATGTTTTTTACATAAAGTTATGTATTAAAGTAGCTTCTTTTTGATCTTTTTCATTTCAAAAAGCAGCATATTTTTGGTGTCATTTTTTTTCCCTCCCCTTTATAACTTTGTATACGGCTATTTTCCACAGGCAAAGCAACTTTTTTTTGTAAAGCATTTTAAAAGCAGCAGGCAATGATTAAAGTGCCAAACGACAGGAATTGGTGAAATAAATGGGCAATAAATTAGTATTTAAATAAATAAAACGATTGGACTGTACTGTAGATTAACTGGAGTTGCATCAGTTTACCCACCATTGGCTGGTTAAATCAGCATCTTGGACTCTTAAGCAGCCTCTCCTATTTCTGAAGAAGACCTGGTAGCTGAATGGGAAATATGTTCTGTAGTCGCTACATCTCCATTACGAATGTGTATTTATTGCTTGTTTTATTAAGCTTTTTCTTTACACATTGGTTGGTCTTTATTTTCAGCTGCGTCACACTCTCTGAGAACCTTCTTTGCCATCCCAGCCATGCAGCAGCTTGCCGGTCACAGGTGAGCCACATCCAGCGGTTACTAATGGCACATTCCGCAACCGAAATTAAACTCTGGCACAGCATAAATACTAAAGCTCATGTGTCTCTACAGGCTTTTAACTAGGAATATCTTATAGGGTGTACACCTTGGTGTACCAAAACTTCAGGCTTTGTGCGGTGGCTTCGTAGGGTTAAAAGTCAATTGTCCTTCCTGATAGGAAACAATAGGCATGGGGTGGCCAATTTGGATTATAATCCCTGCTGGTTTTGGAATTGATAAATGTCAGAGTTGGCATTAAACTCTTTCAAACACACAAAAGAATAGTATCTAGTACATTTTGGAAAAAAAAAGCAACAAAGACAGTAAGAGTTCTAAATGTATACCTTACTTTGGGAGATTCCCATTAATTTCAGGTTGAAACCAGTGATTACTAATCCAATGTTGTTAATATTTAACACAAAAGTCACATTTCTTACCTGATTGCTCTTAAAGAAGCTGAAGATTGCTCTCTCTGTAGTTCTCCCATTTTTTACTCTTTTAATTTTCCCCAAATTCACAAACTCCTCATGAGTTATGCTGAAAAACAATTAAATTGATAAATCCTAGTCCAGAAACATCCTTATTCACTTGTTTACTTAAATGTTGCCGTTGTATGATCACATTTATGGATTGAATCTAAAAATATCAAACATATTTTCAATTCAAACTATAGTTATAAAGTAATACATTATAGCATACAATAGCTTAAATCATATTATAGGTCATCAAATCTGTGTCAAAAAGGCTGCCTATAGGAATTGTAAGTGTCCAGCAGGTATCAGCATTCAGTGACACAGTATCGACCCATCACTGATCATGACCCATTACTAATGGACAGTATTGTCCCAAAGAACAAAAAAAACCCTCCAAAATAATCCTGTAATTATCAGTCATCCAATGAGTTTTCATAAACTTTTCAAAATTTCAAGCTTACTTGTTTGCAAACAGCGCAACTTCCTTGTTCCCGTCAATGAAATTGTCCGAAGGGATACTTGATATTCCATATTCCGATAACGGCGCCCCTCGTGCTGCTTCACGCCGACATATAACCAATAGGATTGGATTCTCGCGAGATGTGAGCTTAGCGAGATTACACGAGACTAGAAGGGAAATTCAAGATAGCGGCCCTGTGAAGACCGGATCGGCAAATTTTAAACATTTGAGAGAAGTTTCTATATTTCTAATATCTATGTTCACTGTGCCCAACTCCTCATGTTATTTAACAGTATCTGAATGTCATGTATATGCAGTCTAGTAGATATTTTTACATGGAGAGCACCATAGACTGACAATTTTAGACTATCTGAAAATCAAGTCCAATTAATTTCACATGCTGCAGTTCTGTCACTTTAATCTTTACATATGTTATTGTTCTTTGATTTCAGGAGTAAGCTGGCATTTGCACATGGTACACCAAGTGACTCTATAGCCATCCTTAATGCCTTCAGGGTGATTATAAATCTTGTCTTTCATGTGATCTTCAAGATTTTAATATGCAATAGTGTTTAAAAATAATTTTAATGCACTTAGGCCTGGTACTCTGCTAAAAAGAATGGACAACTGAGGCATCCTAAGGTAAACATTTATCCCAAAACATTTGCTTGACATTATTTTTTTATTTTTTTGCCCAATAAGAATTTTTGCTAATACCGCAACCTAAAAATTAAATGTGAGTTTTCTTTGTTTTAATGCCCCTGCAGGACGAGCTGAGCTGGGGAAGAGAGAACTTCATCCAGATCAAAAGGATCAGAGAGGTTTGGGCAGCATGCAGAGTATTTTTCTAATTTTGTTACACTTAAGGGGAAAGAATGCATTTCAAGTTTACTAAATCCTGAAATTCAATGGTTCATGGGGCTGAAACGGGACAAAGCAGGCACACAGAAATAAACAAATGTCACCCATTTTTATTTTAAGCTTATCTGTAATTTCTCCTTCAGTTATACAAGGCTTTATTAAATCTTCAAACATTTACACTGATAATCAAAGTAAAAATGCTTCCTCGTTCAATCTTGAGTTTCAGAAGGCGTGATGTTTTTTTAATGACACTATTTTATAGTTAATTCAGTGCTGATGATGAAAAATTCATGATGTTCGTTATAAAGTGGTAGATCCTTTTGTTTTAAAGCTACAGTGTGTAATAATTACAGGGATATACAGTCGGAAATGTAATATATTATACATAACTATGTTATTTATCATCATCTATGAGCTCAGCCTCTTAACCTTAATGTTTGCGTTGCCTTAGAATTCGTTATTTATAATTACACAGGAGCGGGTCTC
>NW_015150552.1:1415681-1453129 GCF_000732505.1 Cyprinodon variegatus | reverse complement strand
TCTTAAGTCTACATGAAATCTATACCCTACACAGACTAATGAAATACTATCTGTAAAATTATCTATGTAAACAAACCTCATCACTTGAGAAGGTAGTTGATGCGGACGTCGTGGAAGACATTTTGTCCCGTAACGCTCGCCGTACTGTTGGGGGGGAGAAGCGGTGGGGGGGAGATGTTCATGAAATCTATACCCTACACTAGTGTTGCGCCGATGCCATTTTTTGGCCCCGATACCGATACCAGATACCTGGCTGTGCAGTATTGGCCGATACCAATACCATAATAATGTAAAATAATTGCCATCATGGCTTTGTCAAGCTGCTGCCTACCTTTGTGAAGCAGGAAAAAATCTAATACAAAGTGAATCTAGTAGAACTTTTTATTGCCTACCAGGAGTGGGTGACAATAGTTGAATAAACTTTTGGCTCTCAAAATGGTATCGGTGCGCTATTTGTTGGTACTCGCCGATACCGATACCACCATTTTAGGGCAGTATCGTGGCCCCGTCCGATACTGGTATCGGTATCGGTGCAACACTACCCTACACAGACTAATAAAATACTATCTGTAAAATTATCTATGTAAACAAACCTCATCACTTGAGAAGGTAGTTGATGCGGACGTCGTGGAAGACATTTTGTCCCGCAACGCTCGCCGTACTGTTGGGGGGAGATGTTCATGTTGCTGTGGTCTGCAGTCTGGACGTTAGATGTCGCTGAAAATTACACACTGTAGCTTTAAAATGAGACTGACCTCGTCTGTTTACCTCAAGACCTAGTCTAGTAAACTAGCCCCACCCACCAGCGGCCAAAATAATTTTTGATGGAACTGGCGGGCCAATCACAATGCAGAGATGTGTTTTGAATTTCTGGATGTAAAGCGGGCAGGGTTTTGAGGGCGTGACGACAAAGCTGCGCGACGCTGGAGAAAGCACAACAAGGAAGATTGAAACAACTACTGAACAGTTCTCGTTTGACTCAGCTTTTGAATCAGTTTAGGAAGGATTAGACTTCAGGAAGAGGCTCTATGCTCATTCATTTTTAAGAAGGATTTATTTGCCATTTTACCAACAGGCTGTTTGTTTACACTCCCCCACCAGCTTTCTGTTGCGCTTACTACGTCACAGTCAGTTGCCCTCATTGGTCCGAGTGTTGGCCAATAGGCACAGATATGGTTTAAAAGACAACGGGTTGTTCTCATCAACCGTCTTCCGATGTCTCATTCATCGGGGCCAGACTAAATTACACATTTAATCTCACATTTAGTCTGGTATATCAGGCTACTCAAGACCTGCAGTAAGAGCAAAAACTTTTTTTCTGGGCTAAAACTATTTTCTAATGAATACTTTTTCTTTAAGGACAGAATATATAATAAATGGAATAAGTGGATATTTTGTCTTTTTAAAAGTAATTTCTGGAAAAGTAATTTCTGGAAGATTGGGAAAAACGTTTAACATCATGTTTTGTGCTATTACGTTTTGGCTGAATTATTGCTTTAAGTGGGTTCTTATTACAACAAATTTCCTGTTTTATAATCAGTTAATAGTTATTTGGTTACTAGTTAATTGTTTTAACCCAACTTCTGGTGATCGGCTCAAGTGCTTAAATGGTGTGACGTATAACAGATTGGTCTAAAATAAATATGAATTAAATTATTTTTTTGGCTCCAGGATGCAGGCCTGCTTTAACTTCATGTTAGGACATTAGTATTAAGACAGTCTTCCAACCTCAGAGACCAGACACTTATCAAAAAGAAAAATGACTAAAAATATATGTGACACATTAAGTCTTCATAGTGATGCCATTTATTGTGACGTTGTTTAATTGGGCTTTTGCAATAAAGCTTCTCTTAAATATCTTTGGTGATTGGAGGGTTGGAGCCCTTCTGAACATCTTTTACAACACAACAACTTAATTGTAAGTGAGGTTGAGGTCTTAGAAATCCGTGTGTAAATGTTTCATTCTCCTTCACCCACTCCTGCACAATCATAGAGCCACTTAAATCTGGTATCGTCTTCTTTGGGATTGTCTATTCAGTATGGGAGAAGTAATTCATTGACGGAATAACTTCATTATTCACTATAATCAGGCAGTACTTTGGGCTCAGGATGTTGCTGAACCTGGACATGATTGAAGCAACACCCAGAGCAAAGCTTTTGCCTGAACAACCTTCTATGGTAGCCATATAAGTTAGTAATCCATCACTTAAAGTTCTTGTTGATAGACAGACTCGGCTTTATTTATCCCTTTGGATTACTCCTTCAAGGAAATTCTGGTTCCAGTAGCTTATAGAATACAAAGAGTTAAACAAGATGCCATTGAAGGTAAAATACAACAGACAATTAAAAAAAGAGTTTATATAGTACAAAAGAGTATAAGAAAGTTGCAATGTCCTGGAATATGTTTCCTTTATATATAAAAACATCCGCATAGTAAACTAAGGAAAGACTACACAGTAGTTGACTTGGATTATTGCACTTGCACTGCAGAGATGTACTGACTTTATAAATAAGTAAAAGTTATATAGACTACACAGTAGTTGACTTAACCTCTTGTTATTGTATTGCTTAAAAATCCAATTTTATATCTTCAGATCAAGGATTAGTTCTTTCTTAAAGCTTTTCAGCTGTTTAGTTTCAAACCCTTTAGTTTCGATCACATTGTGGGTGTAGATATGCTCATTAGGGCTGAAACAATTTAATCGGATTAATCGTGATTTATCGATGATTGAAATAATCGCCAACTACAGTAATTTAGTAATCCATTAATCACTGAAAGGAGTATAGAGACTGTAAACATGCCTTTAGCTGACAGAGCGACCCACTTGGAGCAGTTAATATATCAAAATTGTAAGATTAACAATGTTGTCTGTCAACATGCTGTATCCAGAACTCCTCAATTGGAAACGTTTTAGTTTCACCTGGTTTAATTTTGTAAAAGGAACCTTGGCTATCCGATTATTAATCCATTAATCTAAAAAATTATCAACAGATTTATCAATTTGCAAAATAATCCCTAGTTGCAGCCCTAATGCTCATACGTTCAGTATTGAAACATAGCTTTTGTCAGTGTTAAAGCAATATGTTGCTCACTGCATCAGTTTAGGTTAAACAACTTGTTGCTTGCTGAAACCTAACGAACCATGCAATAACTGGGTGGCGTCATTTATTGGATAGTGTTTTTCCTCTGTACTTTGTCTAGGTTGCAGAGTTGTATGAGGACCTGAAGAAGCGTGTTGCATTGTTTAACATGCATGTCCCAGAGGACCCACAGTCGCTTGACAACACCAGCACCCACCGGCAGAAGTTCATCCTTCAGGTCAGTCCTCTCTACACTAAACGTATGATTTCTCTGACTAAAATTATAATTGGTATGCTGGATATGCTGTTATGAAACAAAGGTATTCACATACTTTCAAATCAGCATTGTCTCTGTTGTTATTTAGGTTGTCATCGCAGGAGCCTTCTACCCAAACTACTTCTTCCAGCAGGAAACGGATGAACGGCTGGCCTGCAAAGAGCTCAATGGCCTGAACCCCAGAACAACAGTGATGGTATCGATGTTTAAATTGGAGAGATTATGTCAGTTTCACATCTGAAAATTAGAGATTTCATTTTACTGATTGATTCTAAGAAATAAAAAAAATAACAATTTTAATAAGTTAAACTTGTTTGCATGTTTAAGCTTTTAATTTTTTACTGTTTGCTGGTGTTGGAAGAAGATAAATTGTTTTTATAAATTTGAGATTAAATGTTGACTCGGATTTAATGGTTGAGTTTTTTTGTAATCCATTGATTGTTTTTATTTAGGTGAGGAACCTCCCTCCATACAGTTTCCTCTACTACAAACAGCTTCAGTCTTTGTTCCGACTTTGTGGGCAGGTGAAAACTGTCACCTTCGATTGTTCCAGGTACCAGAGATCAAATGAGCAACTTAACCACAGTTTTTTTCTTTCCTGCAGAGTTTATTTAACCAACTGATGTTATGTGTATATGTGTCCTCAGAGCTTATGTTGAGTTTCAAAGGACTTCCAAGGATTCCGGGGTGTTGCCTGAGGTGTTGCTCTCCCTCCTGATGGCCCAAAAGAGCTTCCCACTGGATATGTCAGTCTACTCCTCTGATCAGATTGAAATGTGTGCGGGGAGAAGATCAGTGACTCACTTGAGATATTCACGGTACAGCTCATGTCTAATACAGTTTATTTTTCAGCATATGATACAGTTTATTATCTTCTGCTTAGTGCTTTGTGTAGAGCTTTTTTGAATAAGCTGCTTTAAAAGTACTGAGATACCCAGGTCACTGCATTGAGCTCTAATGTTTGCTGACATGCTGATCCTCAGCTGGACTGAGTCACTGGTTTACAGGCGAGTGTTTGCCTAGTGGTTAGAGCAGTGTGCTTGTGTTCTGAGAAGGTTGCAAGTACCGATTCCTTTCCCCAAAGCCTGCACTCTGGGTTCCTTTTTAAAAAAATTTTTTTTCACATTGTCCTGTCTGGCAGTGTGGCAATAAGAATAAGTGTCTTGATGCCAAAAAGAGCCCAACACATTTTACTTTCACAAGTGGATTAGTAGCGCTATCACCATAGTTTTCTGCTTGATTTATGAATATAAATCTTTATTATAATTCATGCAAGGAGTATTACAGATTATATGGACACTGCAATGTAAGTAGAACAGGAAAGGAAAAACAAAAAAAAGGAGACAAGATGAAAGAAAGAGGAGATAAAAGGGAGCAGTCCTTCAGTCTGCTTAATCACCTGCAGAGAGATGTAAAAGGAAAAGCACAACCAATGGATATAGTATAAGATATACAATAAATAAGAGATACAATAAATGCACTCTGGGTTCCTGAGCAGTGACCCTTAACCCCAAACTGCTTCCCGGGGACCACACAATGGCAGCCCACTGCTTCCCAAGGGGATGGGTCAAAATGCTGAAAGTGAATATCCCCATTGTGGAACAACAAAGGGATTTACAATTTTCTTTTTAATATTAGACAGACATCTTACACTTTTATATTAGCTGAAACAGTAGGTCTTCATCTACACCAGCTCATGTGATCTAGATCAGTGGTGGGGTTCAAAACATTTTTGTTGCATCCAAATTTAAAAAATAAAATGATTTAACAAATGTTCAAACCCATATGTCTCAATGTGAATTCATTAACCTAAGTCTAGGGGCCCAAAGGTGGAACTTGAAAAAGAGTAGTGGTGCTTTCAGACCCAATGCTTTCTGGCCATCAGAGCATCCGATTTAGATGCAAAGTCTATGAAAAACACACAAAGAAGTTAAACCCTTGGTAATTTCTAGATGTACAAACTGTTATTCTCCTCTTTATTATTATCCCAATATATCACTATAGCAATATGTACAGCAAAAATCTGCTTGTACAGCTTGATGTATGAAAATTAGCTTTTTTTTCGTAGTGCGACTCATTTATGTTAATCATGCTTCAATTTTTAACCTTTAACCAACTCACAGACATGAAAAAGTTTTAATTAAGATCTGCATTAACCCATCACTACCAGAAATGTTCAAAATGCTATAATTTACCTTCCATGCCTCTAGTTGGTGCTATTTTTTTTAACAACCTCACACATTGCAAATGTGTGCAAATGCTCCCAGCCTCAAAAGCCACTTCTAGTGATTTGAGGATATGCATTTTCCAGCTATAGTCCAACTCAAATTCTCATAACCAAAAATATGATTCAAGACAAAGAAACAGAAAATGGAACTTGAATAAGCTACTTTAATTTGAGCAGTATCACAAGACTATACAATAAATGTTTGTTGTTGATTTAAATGTTCACTGAAATTCACCGTTTTTACTGCTGCTGGAGTCCTAACTAACCTTAACTCTGCAGATGCTGCATCCATCAGCTGTTCCATCTATCATGAAGTGGCTCCACATCTGTCTGTTCCCCTCTGCCGTTAAAATTTGTATATATATACATTTAGTCTATTTTGCTAGTTAAATTTCGCTTCTACAGATAACCCTTTAAAAATGAATTGAACATGGGCTTGTGGGAGGTGTTTTGTCTCAGATAAATTTTTAAAACATTCGTTCACATAAACACTTTAGAAATATAGATTTGTTATGTTTACAAGCAACTGAAAAGTTCCCTCCTTCGCTGAACACAAGGGAAAAAAAACTATTTAAGTAGGAATGCTGCAGCTGGCAGAAGTTTCTTTCAGCTGTTTGCAGCAAAAGTAGAATATTTATATGTGGCACATTTTGGCCGATGTCAATTAATGAGCCAGAAGCTAAAATCAACTCACCGATTTTTCGGTCGTGCTCTAACGCTAGTCTTGATTAAAAAAAAACAAAAAAGAAAAAAATGTCTATAATTTAATCTGAAGCGTTTTTGGGTAAAGCCCCTTTATGTTTTTTGAAGGTGCCTATATTTTCACGTTCAGTTTTCTTTAAAAGCTACGACATTTAATTTATTATTTTAAAACACAGATTACTTTGATTTGAAGACTTAAACATTTAGAGGTGAAATAGAAGATGCAATGATAAGAATCCAGTGTTGGTAAAGCTGCTTGGTCTGTAGCATTAAAGGACTTTGTGTTTCAAAAACAGACTGAAGGCAGATATCCAAAGACAGTCACTCTCCCTGATGGATTCGGTCAGCACCAAATTTAACCCTGGCAAGCTGCCTCCCAGTCGCCTGTTTGTTGTGAACATCACCGAGGTCAGTCTTTTTCCAACACCTTGCTGGCAAAGCTTAGATTTTTCATTTTTGTCCTGGAATGTAGTTAAAGCGAAGGTTTGTTTTTCCCGGTTAACTCTTTCCTGCAGGTGATGGATGTGGGTCATTTCTGGGGTTTCCCAGGAGATGAAGCAAGCTTGGAAAAGCAGCGCTGCCTGACGTCCGAGATAAACAAGTGTACTATGTCTCCCATGACTGTGTCACTTTACCCCAACCTGGTGTGTTTGGCCCCATTCTCGGAAAGCAATGAGGAGAGTTTGTACTACCGAGCCAAGATCCTGCACATAAGTGGCAACAATGTGGAGGTGAATACTGCTGCTCAATCTTTTGTTTTTCTGATAGGGATATAATGCAGCTGGATAGGTTTATTCTTCCTCACATTTTTCCAGTTGTGGATAGCAAAGTCATCCCCCAATTTATTATTTTTTTGATTGATATAATATTTTATTATTATTTATTATAATATAAAATCTTTTTGTATTCATATCAAACATTTCACCCAATATCAGAAGAGCAGGACATTCTTTCCTTAATTCTACAAACTTTTTTCAGTAAATGCCAAGCGTGTCGCTCAACTTTGTCCAAGATTTTAAGTTTGAGTACTTTGAGTTCTACACGGGTCTGATTTTTCAAAACTGTATCCTCCTGCACCCATAGAGTTCAGAACCGAGATCTGACCCGTTACCCATAATTATCCCCATTTAAAACCTGTCTGGCACCGCTGACCCGTAAATAATGAAATGCAACCCGACCAGTGTTTGACACGTTACTTTGAAAAATTTCGTAAAAGTTCAGAAAATATCCACTAGACTTGGTTTCCAAGATTTGAAGACGTTTCGCCACCTCTCCAGGAAGTTTTCACAATTGAGAATTACGGAATGACTATGACCTGGATGACTGAGAATCTTCATCAGCATTTGAAAAAGTAATTAGTTATAGCTACTAGTTACTTCTCCCAAAAGTACCTGAGTTACACAATAAAAGTAACTAGTTACTAGTAAAAGTAACTATTGCATTACTTTTGCGTTTCTGGCCCCTGTAACCCTCACCACCCGGCCCCCACCTTCTCACCGTGTGTTTCAAAAGCCAGCTGAATGGAGTGGACGACAAAGACAAGAACCTGCAGAGAGTTTTGCATTTATTGCAACTCAACATACATGACATCAGGGGGGAACGCTATCTGATGGGCCTATAAACCCTGTCAGATAGCGTTCCCCTCTTCTTAACATGGGGGGAACGGTATCTGATGCGGTTTAAATATCATCAGGCTGCATTACTTCTACTCATGGGTGTGAAACTTTTTAACAGGGCGTTCAGATCTGGTGACTGTATGAAATTAATAACTGGGGATGTCTAATTCTGTGTTTGGGTTGTTATAGATACTGCAACATCAATCCATCCATCCATCCTGATTTCTGCCTCTCTCCATATAACTAACATTTTAACTAGCACTAACTAACTAACACTTTAACTAACACTAACTAACTAACACTATAACTAACACTATAACTAACACTAACAGGCTAACATTTGATTGCTCACGCTCGCTGTAGTTTTCCTGTGATGTAAGCACAGGGCGAAATCAAACGATAGATATCCAGAAATGAATTTATTTGTAATCAAGAGAAATGGCAAAGAAAGTGTGTTCAATAAAAAGTATTGAACACACTTTCTAAAATTTGAGCTGTATAAGGTTTGGACAAAAAGAAGATAATGGTTCTTTCTTGCAGAGAGGGACTGAGAAACCAACCAATATAAATATTGGATCCAAAATGTTCTTTAAATTGCATATTGCAGATATTGACATAGAAATGATCATACTGGGTATAAAAGCATTTGCCTCAGTGATATTTTGAAGCTTTATAAAGTTTGATCCAAAGCTGTTTTCATTCTGTAGGTGTTCTTTTTGGACTTTGGAAACACTGCAGTTGTTTCCAGCAGCAGCCTCAGGGAGCTGCCATCTGACCTGCTGTCTGAGCCTTATCAGGTAAACATCATATCCTGGATTGGAAATGGACTCTTCAATGAGGTTTGAAATAAGTTAGTCACAGGTTTATGCTTGTTTTTAAGGCCTGGGAATTCCAAGTTGTTGGAATGCGTCCTTCAGCCCAGTCCATCATACTGGGAAACCAGTGGAGCAGCCGTGCCAGAGACTGCTTCATCACAATGGTGAAGAACCAGTCAGTAATTGTGTCCCTCTACTCGATCCTGTACGGCGTCATGCGTGTTGAGCTCCTCATCAACAAGGATTCGAAAAGTACCAGTGTAGTGGACATACTGGTGGAGGAGGGCTATGCTGTGAAAGCAGAGGAGAGCTTTGATTCTCAGGTGACTCTAGAACATTAGCTGAGGTCCTCTACATGAAAGGTCCTGGGATACAATACGGTCTAAAGATAATGTGATGTTTTTTGACTTTTTCTCAATTTAGTCGTTTGGTAAATGAAAGTTATTATAGATTGTTTATAGATTTGTTTGTGTTAAATGCTAAACTAAGGTGGCTGGAAAGTGTAAAACAATGTTACGTTTACACTTCAACTAATTTGACAAACCCCTTTTTCATGTTTTACAAAATACTTACAAGTTTGACAACAGTGGGCCTGTTCAGATTGACAATGTCTGTCTACCACTAACTTCTTGGTCAGACTAGAGCTTCGTGAGTCGTCAAGTTTCTTGGCAGGGGATGTGTTGTTTTAAACTGCCTTGACTGTCCTCGTAGTTGCTAGATTGCGTAATTCACCCACGTGATGAAAAAGTAATGGTAATGATAGCGCCATGTTTCCTACGTTATTCAAGTGTCCTGTGATATCAACCATAAATGCAAGGTCCTGCAGCCATAGCGGGCAGTGTAATTCCTGAACAGGTTTACCTTTTTTCTCCATGAACTCTCGAATTTTCCCACGTAGAGCAAGGAAGCACTTCAGCACAGCACTTCTGCTTAACAATCTAACTCAGTGATGTATGGTAGACCATGGAGAATGTTGCAGTCACTGAGAAAGCTGTCACGATGATGATGATTGAGAGCTCTGGCTTGGAGGAAATTAGCAGTTCTGACAACAGTCTCCATGACGTGATCCATTTTTAACTTGCAGCATAATGCCTCCTGATCTAAAATACAATGAAATGTCCAAAACTCACCCCCTTTATTTGCGCTTGTACCTCCTCTCTGAACTTTGTCACAACACCTTCTTTTTCCCAATCATTGACAACGCATCATCAGTAGTCAGGCTTATGGTGCGTGACCAGTCCACCTCGACTCTGTCCAGTGCTCCAACAACGGAGCGGAAAATGTCTTCAGCTGTCATGGTGTGGGACATGGGCACCAACTCAAGAAACTCTTCTGTGGCAGTCAACGTCTCGTCAACTCCACAAATTAATGTGGCCAATTGAGAGACGTCCGCAATATCAGTACTCACCAATTGCGACAGAAAAAGCGAGAAATGACTCCGTTTTTGCGCTTGAGTTTGTTGACCAAATCTGCCGATACTTCCGAAATCCTGTCTGCCATGGTATTTCTCATCCAGCTATCATTGGCAAAAGCTTGTTGCTTCTCAGGACACACAATTTGGCCAGCCTTCAGCATGCAGTTCTTGAAGAATTCTCCCTCACAGTAAGCTTTGATGCTAAAGCATCATTGGACTCTAGACGTCGAGTGAAAACAGATTGCTGTTCCCTCAGACCCATCAACATTTCATTTATCTTCGTATTGTATTCCTTAAGCACCGAAAACTGCTGCAGACACACAAGGCACACAGTTTTTCCATTCACCTCTGTGAACAAGTCAGTTTTTCTTGAAAAGTCTGACGCTCTGTGTCTACCTTTCTCTTTTTTGAGAAAGACATTTTGTTGATGAGGTTGGCAGGGCCAAAATAAAAAGCTGGTAAAGTGATAGAATCAAAGCCATTTACAGAACCTGAAGCTCAGTGCTACAGTCTGAATAAAACACAACACCCCTCATGGACAATATAGGAACTCCAGATTTTCGATAAAAAAAAAATACATGTTTTTCTCAATATTCATTGTTGAATAATGATAATGCATTTAGCCACCGGGCTTGACTAAATGGTTCAGATGTACGTTTGACACCCCTGCTCGAGACTGACCAGAAATTTAGTGTTCGCCAGACACTGAATCCGAACAGGCCAACTGTTATGGTAAACTTGTGAAAGTGTTTCATCAAATTTGATAGTGTTTCAGTTAAATGCAATATTGTCTTGCTCGTTCTGGCCGCTGTACTATGCTCTGAATGTTTATTATCTATAAAAAGATATGTTTGTTTCAGCAAAGCCATGAAGATCTGAGGTGGGTGTACAATGAAATGGAGAAAGGAACATACGTCCCCACTGCTGTCAGCTGTTCCATGAGTGAACAAAAAGAACAAGACGAGGAGATGATCCACAGTCTGCTGACTCAGCTGTCCAGTGGCCACAAGTCCTATTGCAAGAAAAACGTAAGATCATCTTTGATCCCTTTGGTTTGGTTAGAAAAAAACAACAACAGCAAAGCTCTTGGTGAATAAAACATGACTGAAAATATCAATGGGAGAGCGGTCTTACTACCAGGGATGGTGTTGGAAACACAAATTTAGCCTTTGGTTTATAATCACACAGCATTGTATTCCTGCTAACTTCAGATTTGAATTTCTCTCTGTTTGTTCCACATTGATATCCTTGGTAAACCTGAGATGATTTTTTAACTCCTCAACCCAGTCTGTTCGACTTGATCAGTCGTCTTTCTTCACCTTGTGCTGCCCATATCTTGTTTATGTAGGACAGAGTTAACTTATGAAAATGCCAATAGTTCGCACACCTACTCATACAAAATAGGCTTTCTAAGTCTCATTTCAAGAAGATTATTTTTTAAAGATAAATGCCTTTTAAACCATGTATTCTGAGTTATAAGACATCATTTGATAATAATTGATCAAATTACAAACGTACAAAAATTGGGGATAAGCGGCCAATAGGGGCAACCCAGGATGACTTTTCCCTGCGAATGGCACAGCAAAAGGTAGAGCCTTAGCTCCCCCAGCAGTTGCATGACAGGGTATGTAAACAGCATCAGAGAAGATAGAAACGCCTCCACTTACTATCACTGAATACACAAATAAACAGCCTATTATTATTATTATGATTATTAATGATTATAATTATCAAAAAAGGAAGAATAAAAACACAATCTATGAATTGGATTTTGTATATCAAAGCTTGTAATAATTGTAAAACTATGTGTTTTTAATCTACATGGATTGTTTCACCCCAAATTGTCCAATTATTCATGTCATATATTTTGTCAGGAGAGGGATAACAGAGAGCCACGAGAAAGTGGAGGAAACAAACACAAAAGAACTACTATAAAACAAGCTAAACTTATATATAAGGGTTATAATAAAAAATACTTTCAACCCCCCCCCCCCCAACTTCTGAACGAATGATATATATTTTTTTTTCAACCAATCTCATGGTTGAATAATCTTAAAATTGATTAAAAACAATAAATATATATGTTGCTGTGCTTATGTTTATTTAACAATTAAAGAGCAAAGAGGGTTTTTGAATCAAAAGCGTTGTCAATTTCTATGAAATTTGGTTTTCAATTAAACTGTTTAATTATGATTAATTACAGACCCCTTTAATTGAGTAAAATAAAACTTATAATATATTCCCGCCACTAAAAAGCATAACTGTTTATTTCTTATTAAACCTATAACATTAAATGAAAGCATGAGATGTACAAATAGAAAAACATTAAGATGACTGTAGTAATTCATGTTTTGCACTAGATGGTGGCATTTCACCATCATGTTATTTGCCATCCTTATTCAGGGGTGCCCATTTTATTGACTTTATTGACTCTCCAAATAGATCAAAGTTATACTGCTCTGGGAATGCCTGAAGGTTGATAATAAGTAATTTTTCTGATGATTCAGGTTAATCTGTTGGGACCTTGGAGTCCTTACCAGACCAAGTTCCACAGCTTGAGCAGGAAAACGTACTACAGGTAATACCCAGAACAGAAAGTGTGATTTAGAGTTAAATCCAGTTGCTGATAAGCAGTGTGTCGTCCTGCAGGACCGTCAGTATTGACAGGAGCAGCATCAACCACTTCACCCTAAATGAAAACCCACACTTCAAACATCACAGGATGCTGGTGGCTGCGAAGGTGGCCGTCAATCCTTCAGGTTGGATATGAAGGGATTTTGTGTTAAAAGTGAAACTGTATCATGCTTTATGTATTCTGTTTAGACAACTTAAGTTGATGTCAAACAAGATAAACAGAGAAAACATTAAAACAGTGCATTTGGGTGATGAGGTGTGTTTGATGTTAAAAGCTACACAGATCCTGCTGAACGATACCTCCCTGCTGCCTGACATCCCAGGACTGCCTAGCTTGGTGATGATGCTCTTCACGCCAGTCTTGGAGCTGCGGTCTGTTCAGCCAACAGTTCTGTTGCCATTTAATTTGTATAGAGCCTTAACTTACTGAGAATAAATGTACAAAATTTTTTACCTTTTGCAGCACAAACGAAGAACAGAGCTACTACACCGGAGCGCTCTGCGGCTTGGGCTTCGACGAGGTAGCACAGAAGCCCATCCTGCCTGAGAATGACATTGAACTGGCCTTTGATGTCAAGTTGGATAACAAAGACGTCGTCGAGGTAACGGTTGTCTTTAGTGAAGAACAAATGCTAGGTATTGTGGCATGCACCTGGAACTTTCAGTACTTTTCACATAGCCCTGTGGCAGTCATCAAGGAGTCATCAGGGATTTAGGGTTACATACGCAACTTTAAAGGTATAGTGGAGGATTTACGCAAATTTTTGAAAAGACCGGTCCTCTCCACTTTAAAAAAAAATGCACATGCACAACCCTGTACCCACTCCTGAGAGGGAACGCCTGTTAAATGCGTGCAAGAGCATGCACAAGCCCATTCCTTGTGCACACTCTTTTTAAAAGTTGCTGTTTGCATCGTTCACACAAGCTTACTTTACAAACTTTACAAAAGAAGATTTGCAATTTTTCTGCTATGTCAGTCTCACCACCGGTAAGTGAAAATGGGGACGAGCACGTAGAACACCCTTACGTGAACAGATCACCAGACTGGTTGACAATTAGTAGGACCACTTATAGTGAAGGATGTTCTTTTTCCGGGGGGATCATCAAAATATCTTTTAGTGAAAATTGAAAATGTGCTGCACCTTCTAAAATCCTTAGGTTAGGAATAAAGGTTGTCAAGATAAACTAAAACTACACCTCTTCTGGCATTTGGAAGCTATTCACTAAAGGTTTCGGGTGGTTTTTGGTATCAAGGTATACCAAGATGCCTGTGTAAATTCTGTCATCCAGATCATGGCAACCACAAACATGCTGAAATTGGAAGGGAACCTGACTTTTGCTTAGATTTTTTTTTAACTCTGCTTACGTTTGGGTGTCCTGTCTTTAGGATAAACCAATTTGTTTCTGAGTGTATTGTTGGCTTTGAAATTACCTGATATCTTGTGTTTGAGGAAAATCCTTCTGCGCGTAAATGACACATGCATTGCTGCATGTGACATTTAAGGCAAAAAAGTGGAAATGTAGTACTGAAGCAGGTCCTGGGCCTTGCCGTTTGATTTTGATAAGACCCCCTTTTAAATCACCCACCCACAATTCAAAGATAATGTTTTTCTTCTAAACTGATATTTGATAATTTATTCATTTGCAAACTTCTGTTTTACTGATCATCTGGGGATAATTAGGAACAAAAAGTTAAGTTTCATTAGAGATTAGTAAGTAGTTTTAGTTTCTGATTTAGAATGTTGATGGGAATTTTAGAACATTAAACCAACCCAAATAAATATAACCGAAGATGTCCTGAATCACTATATAATAGAATATACGAAACCATACCTCAACTCCTAATCTCAGTCCAGGTCACCCAGTATAAATTCAATACATTTTCTTAACCTTCCAAAATAGAAATATTTATGAAACATGTGCAGGGATTAAAGTATTCCGTTCCCTAGCGATTGCCCGTGGGTAAAAAAAATCACTCGAAAATAAATTGACAGTAAATAAATGGTTAAAAAAAAGACAATCAAAATCCCTCTTGCGTTTGTCAATGGTAGCAAAGGAGCACTCTGAAAATAACAGTATTAGCCAATCAGAAGAAGAAGGGGGTGGGTCTTAGGAAAGTCTGTACCTCCTCCTCTCGTCGCCAGATAGATTGTGGTACAGTGCAGAAGTTCTACACGGAAAGTCACCTTGTGCCATCTAGAGAGACGTGTAAAACTAAAAAAAATTAATTAAACTCTGTTTTTGAAAGGATAATAGAGAGAACCGGATCTATATAGCTATATATATCTCTTATCTCTTGACGGACAACTTTAAAAAAAATCTTAAATGCAAAATGTTTGTATTATTTATTTTTTACAATTTTTGTATAATTACTGCTCTAAGTTGGTTGCTCTGTCAGCTAAAGGCATGTTTTACAGTCTCTATACTCCAAATAATGACTAGTTGGTTATTAAATTAGTTGATTATTTCAATAATTGATTAATCTGATAAGAATACCGTATTTATAAAATGCTTTTATTTAATCTTTTCTGCTAGCATTTTGATCCAGTTAAGACTTATCACTCCATAGATGTTCTTGTATTCTAATGTGTATTTCTTGTCTCCTCTCCTCAATTAAGATACATATTTGTACATAGCTAATGTTTGAATTTTAAACACTTATTTTTAGGGCCGGACATGCGTGCTGCAGCGTTTTATTTGGTGCCGTGTACACTGAGTTTGGACAAAAATCTTTTCTAAGCTGTTTATAAAAATGCCCTGTGTTCTTCTTTGAATGGACTAGGCCTAAGAAAGGAAAGTTAAGGTGTAGAGTGTTTACAGTATAATACAGCAGCCAAGGGGATCTTTAATCTTGAACTTTACTCCAATTATGCTGACACCTTTGCTTTGCCTACTCAAGTAAGTAAAATAAATGTAATTTATTAGGGAAAGCAAACTTTTTTAACTGGTGTTTCAGTTGTCATAAAAATGTCTTTAAAAGTCAAGAAAAAAACCCTAAAATGAAATAAACCACACAAAAAATTTTCTTATATGGCTCTCTGAGAATTTAAAATGTTTTTTTTTAGTGATACAAATTAAAGTCTTGTCAGTGTGAAGCATTGAATAACTCTGTCCTGCCATTCCCTCACCTCTGCACTTCCAGTCTGCTGGATGAAGAAAGCATCCACAGCTTTTGTTCACTTCAAAGAAAGACAAATATGACTGTTTTTAGCCATTAAAATATAAGCGGTTATAGGGGTGTAAATCACATCCATCATGGCGATTCGATTCAGTATCGATTTCCTGACCAAACGATTCGATTATTTTCGATACTCAAGAATACACCACGATTCGATTCGATTGTTTGTTTGTTTTTTACACCTTACAGGCTAGACAATGTTTCAAATTTGAAATAAATCAATGAAAGCTGTAATATTGTTATGCATTTAAAAAAAAAAAAACATCAAATAACAGATGTAGAAAAGTTGCATCAAATTATACTGCACAAAATCAGTGCAATGAGTGCAATGCAATACCTCGGCTCCAGACGTCCCCGCCCCCTCCACAGACGCTCCGCTGCACCTCTCCCAAATTGTAAGTGACCACAGACAGTGCCGCAGACAGGAGGCCGGCTTGGTTAGTTTTTATGACCGAAATTACGGAAAACAACTTGTGAAGTTTGACCCACTATAAGAGTGAGGTACGCGAGAATGCTGGGACCCTTTTTCCACCTGGATCTCCGCTCTTTTTGGCCCTCATGTCCCTCCATCATCGGACTTAACTCGCCCCCACTTCCTCAGCGCATCGGTCGTATCTAGACCCACACAAATAGCTAAGACTACGCTTCAATATTGAGCATAAATCAAAAATGTCTTTGTCAAGCTTACTGCAACACACTGCCTCAAGAGTATATCCAGGAAGCGAGGTACAGTAGGAGGGCAAAATAGGTTTAGCGCCACCGCAGCACGGGAGGAAGAATAACGTCCAGGAGCAAATGGATAAAAATAGACTGGAGGGGAAAAAAAACATGAATCGATACTCTTGCGGACGCATCGATGCATCGGATCGTCGGCTGTTGGATCGATTTATCAATACAAAGCGATTATTTACACCCCTAACCAGTTATAGTGTGGACACTGAAAGAGCTTCTCTTGCATCACTCCAACTCTGTTTTAAAACTACCCTTGTTAAGAAAACAGCATGGCTTTTCAGCAGATACCTAAATATTCTAGACTAAGAATCGAGCATAATTTTGTTAGACTCACTATATTGCATTATAAAGAACACAGAGTGGCTTTATGATATGCTGCTGTTAAAGTTCTCAAATGTACCACCATTTCTACTCAACTATTGGTAACAAGATTAGAAGGCTAATAAATAAATATAATAGATGCACAAGATGAATGAGATAAAGACAGATTATTGCTTCATTGTGGCACCTGTTGGTTGGAGGTTTGTGGTATCGGTCTATCCTCAAAATAAAAGTTAAAGTCAGAAAAGTAAGCACATGGAGTATTAAGTGGGACAACTGAGTCGGAGCATCTCTAGAAGTACAGCTATTCTGGGTTTACAGCTGTCTGTATGTATTTAAAGTGGTCCAAGGAAGGAACAGAGAACCAGCAACAGGGCCATGGGCAGCCAAGCTGGCTGCTGCAGAGTAAAGGTTAACCGGTCTGATCTGATCCTACTGAAGTGTACCAAAATTTAGGGTGTTTTTTCACACCTGCAGGTTTAGGTCAATCTAAATTTAGCTCGACCTAAATCTGGAGCTGTGTGGGTCAGTATAAAGCACAATCGAACTCTTAATGCGCAACAATATTAATGTGGCCTGAAGAGGTGGTCTCGGTTTGGCTCAAGTAGTAGTTAATGTCTAAAAACAAACATGCTCTGGTAAGACAATTATATATTAAGAACATAAATTGCTTTTTCTCTCTTCCGTATTTGCTCCAGTATTTGCGGGCTGCCACAGTCTCGTTCATTAATTGGAATCACCGCTGTGCCTATTGGCCAACACTCTGACCAATGTGCGCAACTGACTGTGACGTAGTAAGCGCGACAGAAAGCTGGTGGGGGAGTGTAAACAAACAGCCTGTCGGTGAAATGGCGAATACATCCTTCTTAAACATGAATGAGCGTAGAGCCTCTTCCTAGTCTAATCCTTCCAAAACTGATTCCAAAGCTGAGTCAAACATTGCCATCAGAGCCAGCGGTCCTTCACACACGACTATGCCGAGAGAGGGCCGCTGCTCCCCTCAGGACTCTGGCTTGTGCATCATTTCATGGGCGTTACACTGCTGTGCGTTATGCAAAACTGAGAAAATACATAGAAAGTTCAGTCTATGCCAGCATTTTAGGAGAGATAATCATATAAGATGTAATCATATAAGATTACAATAAAGTATATTTTTGTTTGTGCTTTTAATGTGGCCGAGTAGCAGAAATTTTTATTTAGGGCTTCTTTTATTATCACTAGTTTTCATAACAATTTGATATTATTAAAAATTAATTACTATGCCAATATGTGACCGGTGAATTTCTCCGCTGTGAGATCAATAAAGCTCATCTAATCTAATTTAATCTAATCTAAAAAACAGAATGGTGGTTCTTTAAAATTAAGGAAATATTTCCTATTGTAAATATTTATCAACAATTATGAGCTGTTTTTTTCAGTTTGTGTACCTTTTATTGCTCTTAAAAAGTTTGTTTTAGCTGGACTGAGAAAAAAATGTGCTATTCGGACTGTTAGGTTTGCAGACCCTGATTAAAACCAGCAACAAAAACATTGAACTGTTGTTTTTTATTTAAGGTGGAGAGGAAATATTAGGACATTTGACTGCTTATTATTATATAATTACGCACGCAAGTGTATAGAAGGTTATTTTAATGAGCTCTGAGATGCTGTCAGATGTTTTTTTTGTTCAGAGTCCAGTTGATGTAAAACTTTTAGAGTTTTTGTAGAAGTATAGAGGCCATTCAGTCACACGTCTCTTAATACTTTTATCACAAATTTTGGTTCACAACATTTGTTTTACCCCTACTTGATGCTGTAGCTAAAAGTGCTGGTTCTAATGGAAAGGTGTCACAATATTCAGAGCTTTACATCAGTTTCATATATAGTGATGTAAAGGTGCAGACCTTTCATGGTCATAATGCTCTCCATGATAAGTCTACATTATTGTTTTGCTTTTTGTTGCAGTACATTTTTTTTCAGTCCCAGTTTTTGTGCACTGGATTGTTTTTCTTTCAGATTAACACTCTGCGGTCGGCCATCAACAGCCTGCTGTGCAACGGGCCCAGCAGCACTCTGCATCTGAGCCAGAAAAGGATCCGTCAGCTTCAACAAGACTGCGGGGACCGCCTCACCAGGTCACACTCACATCAACATGGAAACCTATTGACTATCTCAAGAGAACCAGTAACATGTTTAAGGGTTTGTTTTTACAGACTGTTCATCAGGACTCCTCCAAGACCAGCTGTCACTCCGGCGTACCTTGAGAACCAATGGAAGTGGAACCAGGTATGTTACAGATGAGTGCTTCTCTTTCCATTGTTTAGCCCATGTTCTGTTTTTTTCCCCTCACATAGTAACTAATGTGTTTTAAAGCCTGTTCTTGTCCTGCAGGTTGATCCTTCTCACAGAATGGTCCTTGCAGAGCAAGGAGGTGGAAACGTTCAGGGTGGTCTCTTCCAGCTCCATTCTCCCATTGTGCTCAACAGATAAATAAAAGCTCCGTATGAGAATGACAGGAGTGATATGAGAACTTTTTCTTTAGATGGTTTTAATGTTAAAATAAGACAAACTGTGTTCGAAAATATTTTATGTTATCAAAGCAGAAGTTTGCTGTTTATCCAAAAGGGCTGTTTTATGTTCATGTAGAGTTGTAATTATTTACCTACAGGCCATTAAAAGTAGTTATTGATGAGTCTTGTCTTGTCAGTCTTTTTTTTTTTTTCCAAACACCTGTGTTTGACCCCTGCGTCTACACAGCACTGTGCTGTTTGTGTGTCAGAATCCAGAGCTTCTTATTTATAGCTCTCTGAACCCAGACTCAACATGAGAGCTTTCACCAGGTCAGACTTAGCCCCAAATGGCCTCCAAGACTCTCGTCCCTTACAGCCTCAGTTGGCAGGAAGAATCAGTGAGGTGGCACAGGAGACGTTACATCAAGGTACATTTATTTTTTATTCCTGTAATTAAATACATACTGTAAGTGCAAATAGTTAGAGTCCAGGGTCTAAAGAACTACCAAGTATAGCTGAACGAAATACAAAGTTGGACAGTTATTCAAACAAGCTTCATATCAACCGATACTCCTTGTCTTCATACTTGTACAACAGTACCTAATGTGAGTGTGTGTGTTGTTCCTTATGGTTATTACAAAGAGCAAAACCCCTACAGTTACCACATCTAACACGCATACCGTAAATTATCTTGTGCTTGGAAACACCAAAAGGAAATTATTTATATATATATATTGACATACTGATAAAAGCCCCGAATGTTAACTGAGACACGAAGCAGTATTCAACACTGGCAGCGGAGGAGGTTTGTGGGCTTTCAGCCTCTTTGGGCCAAACCATACAACTTGTGGTTAGCACTGCAAAGCAAAAATGTAGCGTGATTTCAAAACTTCACAAAAGATATCAAATATTATTTACCCAAGGCTCGATTTCATGCACTTCATAATAAGCAACACAAACAGGTTCTTTTTTTGTCTTTGAGCTGTGTAGTCATCTACCTAGAAGCAGGATTATGCACATACTGTGACTGTGTGTTAGTGTTAGACTGCTATAGACAGGGTGAAGGCTTCCCCAGTGGATGCTTTTAGAGAACACCAAGATGACAAAGCACTACGCCCCACAGATGATGATCGGGCCCTTCAGCCGGGAACCCGACTCGGTGCTGGACTGGACCGTCAGCTTCAAGGTGTCACGGACAGGATTACTCCTCCTTCCTCTTGGCCCCGGGGATCTTCGCTTGGATCCTGGGCAGACAGGGAATAACATTGGTGTTTTGATTTCATCAAGCGGTTTGAGGTAAGGTTTTATTAAGGAACTATGCTGTGAACCTTTTTAGCTCTGCTTTTCAAGCTCTGTTTAAAAAATATGCCAAAATAGCTATCTACAATTTTAAAGTTACAACCTGTACTGAGAGTAAGGTTATGAGTGTAAATATTTGTGTTGGATTATTTTTGAAGATCTGAAAAAGTGTCTGCCCTGATCCACTCTTTATAAATGAAACATGAGGAAAAACATCAGTTTGTCTTACATGAAATCAGTTTCAGTTTATTTTATCTATATAGTCTCTCTGAACATTCCCCTATATATAGTGTGACGTGTAGGAAACTTGAGATGCATTCACTCACTTTCCCACCACAGAGTTGACCTGGGTCCGTATTAATCCCACATATTGATCAATCTGCGCCTGTAAACAGAAACCGACCTGTTGAAAGGCTGCACCAGATCCTCCACACCTGAAATGACCAGTGGTAACGTTGCTCTTACCTGATGTTTTTCATAGACCACCGGCAAGGTGAACATTGACACCACAGCTGTAGAGGAATATGAGGAGGAAAAGTTAAGCAATGGACCAAAACTGTTCATAATATATTGTTTTTGGCTAATATGTAAGTAAAGCTAATATAAGTTAAAGTCTAAAACAAATATACCTGTACAAATTTATGACATTACTTTAACCAAGTGTATAAACGAAAAAATATTTGCTTCAAAAACAAAACTCAGAACGTTGGTGACAAACTCTGTTATTATAGACTGTTGAGTGTATTAAAATAATAGTAACATATTCCTGTTATTGTGGTATATATTAACTTTTAGTTATTGTTCATCAATAATAGTTATTGTGGCAGAAAAGCTAATAAGATCTTTAACTAAAACTGTTAATAAATGAAAATCATGACAAACTGGATAATTATTGTATAGATAACCCCTGCAGGATTTGACAAAACAACAGTTCTTCAAATTGGACCCAAAAGCCCAGCTAATGTTGATGGCACTGAAAATCATTTTGACACATTCTGAGGATTTGGACTTTAATTCGAGTTCGCCAGGACTTTTTTCCCCCCACGTTTCATGTGTTTTAGTTTTTAAATCCCTTCAACATTTTCACATATGGTTGAAAATTATTTTTAAACATTTACTATGCAAAAACTCAGTTGTTTTCTAGAGTTTCAAAGTTTTCAGTCCCTTGTTTTCAAATGAAAATATAACAATGCTTCGTTTTTTACATCCATGGTAAAATAATAAATGAAAAGGCACAAGGGAAGAAACAATAAAAAACAGCTGGAGAGAATAAATGAAGAGGAATGGAGGATGAAAGGAGGAAGGTAGAAAAATAAGCTAAAGGAATGAATGAATCAGTCAAGATAAAGAGGTACATAAGTAGTTCGAAAAAAATGACAAAAATTATAAGAATTAAAGGTCAAAGTTTAAGGAAAAGTATTAAAATATTTTTGCCTTTAAGGAAGTTAAAACAAAGATGGAAAGGAAGGACACAAGGCAGAAAAGGATACAGGGAAAGGAAAGTGAAGTAAAGTATAGGAGGAAGGAAGGAGCTGAAAACACTGCAGAAGAACAGTGGGATGGAGAATATAGATTAAAATGTTCTGAACTGGCATTCAAACCCGAAAATATCTAAAACCCATTCTGTAAAGGTTTTCTGCAGCTGAACAGTAAACGAGGAGACTCCTCTTAATAAGAAAAAAAGAACAAAAACAAAAGACAGACATTTTTCCCAAAGAGAAAAGATCATTTTCATATTTGCCATTTTAGGCATTTGAGTGAGAAAATTTGTTTTTTGAGGGTGAGCTTTATCCTGATTAAAGAAAAAAAAATCATGACGTAATTCTTAAAAGAGATTGATTTTACAGAAAACTGATAAATGGCTTTACTACAATAACAGAGAGTCGCTTCATTAAGTGAGTCATCGGCAGTGCTTGCAAATCAGATGATCTCACCTAGGATGAGCAGTGTCAGTCCATTGAAGAGTGCACCCACATAGGTCAGCAGCCACATCAGAACTGCAAACTGAAGCGCAGTAACTTAAAGCAAACATCTCAGCAGGAATAAAAGGAAAGCAGTGATTAATTTCACTATGATGCAAACCTTCAAAGAGTCAACCAGATCCTGTACGAGAAACAGCCTGCGCAGCTCCTTCATGCAGGTGTTGCTATACAGCAGGATCTTATCGGCATATTTACTGATCTGGTCCGGAGACAGAGAGATCTCCATCTCCAGATAAGCCCTGGAAACAATAAAAATAAAAAAAATCTGTCAGTGTAGCTGGATTCTAAACCACTTCCAGGCCAGTGATCGACCTGTTTCCCTCACTTGAAAGGATGTCCCTCATCAGTTTTCTGCACGGCCTGCAGCACAGACTTGTAGATCCTGAAGCTGATGGTGGCAGAGAGCGCCGCCAGAGCTAAGTAGGCCCCGACACTGACGACGCTGAACTGGGTCAGGGAGAAAAGGAGCAGGAGGACGCTGCTGAACACGGCACCAGACTGCTTCACGTTCCTCCAGTAGAGGAGGTCAATTGCTGAGGAGAAAGCACAGAACAAGGTCACAATACAAAAACTGGAAGCTCTTGATAACCAAACATCCTCCGATAGCTGCGACTCTCAGGAGTTCCTCTTAAATTCAGATTCTTCATGATCACGAAGCCATCTAACTCTGACAGTACAAAGGTTTAATCAATTCTCATCATCTTAGATTAAAGTACCCTTTGCAGGAGAAAGAAGCTCACTGTAATCAGCTGAGAGAGATTCATACAGGCTTGAGTTGAAGGCCTGCTGGTTGGAGGTGGTTTTGTGATCACCTGCATTGGTCCCATACATCTATAACCATACATGCAATGATTACTCTGGTGTTGTAACAACTCCCCGGACTGTTAATGATTGACCTGCAGGTCTGAGAAGCTGCAGCAGAAATAGCAGCACAATCAGCAGCTCATTGATAAGGGCTCACTGCGACCTGGCCGAACCGCAGTGGTCAGCAGCAAAGGATGACGAGGCATCAAAGCAGTAACACGCCACACTTTCATATTAAAGGATGGAAACGTGGAGTCTGCAACCCAAAATCTGTACAGACTCTCATTCATCCCACTGTGATGTTTCCATTCCTCCATCTTTGGGTGCTGGGGCCTGTAATTTAAAGCTACTTCCAAAGACGAAGGAGAAGTGATAACTGAGGATTAGCTCAGTGTACCATTACAGCTTCAGCAGCCGACACGGTCCTCTGCTATGGATACAAGCCTGTTTCACCTCAGCTGAGCCAGCTGCCTCCCTCGCCACCCCATAGGTCCCAGTTCAACTGGGGTTCACAATGCATCCTGTGGAATCTGCCAGGAAAAGCCTTGGTGTCCACAGAAGAAAGCACAAAGAGATGCCAACTTCATGGAAAGTTTCAAATCGGAGATGAATGGGGGTTTGCTGCTCGGCTCTCCAGTGTCTCGCTCTGCCTGCCTGCATGTCCGCTCTAATTTTAGCCGTAGAGCTGTGAGCAGCATAGTGATGACGGCCATCTTTACTCTCTGCTAAAAGGCGTCTGTGGAAGCCGAAAGGCTTGCTGGAACTGCATGGTAACACAGCTCTCTGGGTTTTAAATAATCTCTGCTGCTTCACGTGAACTGTTCCAGCGAG
Source organism: Cyprinodon variegatus (assembly GCF_000732505.1). Classification (NCBI taxonomy): domain Eukaryota; kingdom Metazoa; phylum Chordata; class Actinopteri; order Cyprinodontiformes; family Cyprinodontidae; genus Cyprinodon; species Cyprinodon variegatus. The sequence continues at coordinate 1,428,727 of NW_015150552.1, read as the reverse complement.
GCGTAACTGCAAAGACCGTTTCTCATAATCTCATAACCATCCTCTGTCAGAAGTCAGAAAGCTGAGCCATTCAGTTACAACTGCTGCTGCACATGCATCCCTGACAGACTGAATGATTTGAATGGAGATGCTCTGTCACAGTCACACCAGGCAGAGCGTCTAAGAACACACACACAAAGGTTTTGTTTTTTTTAGCAGTCCTGCTCGGAGAAACTCTATGACATGACTGAAAAGCTTTGTATGAGAAGTGTGTACTGACCTGCGGCTCCCATGGCTGAACAAGGAAAGAGGCAGCTGCTTTATTCACGGACAAAAGGAGAGCAATGGAGGGGGAGCCCCCCCCCCCCCTACAGAGCAGGGGAGGGCCACCGGCATGGCAAGCAAATCAAAATTTGCCTGGGCAGAGGGGAGGAGGGAGGAGGGGGTATGTGTGGCTGGGGTGTGGTTGATCCACAGGGCAGTTCAGCAAAACAGATTGTAACTCTAAAGGCCACCGAAACGCAAGTCGGTGCATGAACGAAAAGCGTCACTGAAAATTGCAAAGACTGCAGCTCCTTTAAGCAAGCGGGATTCTGCCTGATGCAGTTACCATAGTAACCATGCTCCATTTTCTCCCCACTGCTCACCCAGTGATGGAGAGAGGAGGGAGGGGTGAGAGAGCGCTCCTTTGGGAACATATTGAACGTGGAGAATCAGCCGCTCATCATTCAGTTCCGAACCCAAACAGCACAGAAACACAGACACTCCTTTTCTCATGATGCACGGGGACAAAGGCAGCTTCATCAGCCAGACTGGGAGCAAATACATACAAGTAAAACAACTGAACAACACTCAGCTTTGATACAAACTGACCTCTGTTTATACCTGAAACTATCCCCCTTCAAGCAGATAAAGCATCAAAATTTTCTTTGAAAATAACCACAACCCATTTATTTAACTCTACTTCCAAACATGTTGAAATCAACTTATTGAAAATCAACTTGAATTGATAAACTTGAATATTTACTTAAGAAATGAGATTGTTTTGTTCAACTTCTCTTTTTATTTCTTAGTGTTTAAAGACAAAATATGGTATAACAACTCTGCTGGCTGGAGTCTTAATTAAAGTAACTTATGATTCCTGAAAGCAGTTACTTCTTATGTAAACGTTTTTATATCAATTTTGCGGTTGACATGTTTAAGGAACTCACTGAAGTAGGACCTTGTCAGACAGTGATCCACCCACTCCTCAACACTTCAGAGGCCAAAACAGAGCAGCCTGATATGTTCAACACTCCCTGAGCCAAAACCAGATCAAACAGTTAACACAGCTGACAATAATATCTCCCACCCTCCCCTCCTGTAATGAAACTAGTTTAGCCTGACCTAATTAAATCACCAAAAAGACATCTCTGTGGCCTCAAACGAGCCTTCAGCCAGACGGAGAGAAAACGAGCAGAAAGATTGGAACTGCGTCTTCTTGGCAGAGATGTTAGGGGTTTATTATCAATTTCATTACTTTTGCTTTAAGATGTTTTATCTAAAATGATCAGGAAACTGCAGATTATGTAAAAAATTCAGCTTTTCAGTCCCTCTAGTCTCTGACAGGAAAATGTAAAGGTTTTATTATCCCCATTTTAGCCATGGTCTGCTAAATACATATGTATAGTGGTAGAAAGAAATCAATATTCATTTAGTTGTTTTTAATATAGATATATAAGAGAGATTAGCTGAAGAATAAGAATAACAACAAACAAAAAAAAGGGTGGTCTCATATTTTTTTTTCTTTATTAGATGAATGATAATATCAAACTGACCATAGTTTCCATAAGTTTTGCAAAGTCTGTCCCCTCCCCCACATGTTCCTTCTTACTGCCAAGTTGACTAAAATATTGCAATTAAGCCTTTCCCTCATTGAAAAAAGACCATTTCTAAATCCTGTTTTCATTTGGTGTAACTTCCCACTATTTAATCTTACTAAAGGAAACTAAAAACTGCATTTGTGTTGAGCATCTGCCTGCAGGCTGCAACCAGACTGACAACCCAACAAGTAAATAGCAGCTTTTTTTATTCCTAGTTTTACCATTAAAATTAAATTAAATTAGGAATAACAAAAGTTGATATTCTGTGCTTTACTCTCCCCATTTAGGACATTTACTTTTTTTTCTCTCATGTCATAATAAAACCAAACTGCCAATAAAAAAAATTAAAATTTGTTATACTTTAATAAATATTAGCAGTAGTAGAGTAACTTGTTCAAATGAAAACATTTGAAGCATATTACAGTTTGTATGAAAACTGCAAAACTTTCCTAAATAATATTACTGTTATTATACCAGCACATGGTTATTTGCGAATTAATTCAATGTTTTTATTCTTTTCAATACTTCCCTTAAAATAACCAATATGTTAATCCCAGCAGGAAAACTTTTGTTTAAGAAAATAGTTTATGTTCAGTTCATCATCAAGGTTTTTCATAGTGCTGCTCTTTTGTGTTAGAGAAACATCTAATGGATCATCAGTGGCAGAACTACTGTCCTTCTTAGCTCAGTTTTACGCTTTATGTCAAAGGCTGTGAATACGCAGTGATTTCTTAGATTTTTTTTCTCAATTATAATAAATCAAGTCTCAAAACCTCCCAACACTGTCATAAATGGATATTATGTGTTGCATTTTAGGATAGGCAATATTATGATACCATATGGAATAAAGTTGCATCGTATCTAAAATGAAGGAAAAGATCCAGCGCTGTGAATATTGTCAGGATGCACTCTAAATTAGATCACTACTTGGGTCATGGACATGTTGGCTGTTTTGTCCCTACTGAAGTGTATGTTTTCTGGTCATACTGAGGAGTGAGTCTGCATCACAATCTGATCCAGGCCCATTACTGATGCTGGGTCCGTCGTGGGCTCAGCAGAGAGAATGACTATACAAAACGCCTGCAGCTTTAAAAATGACTGTGCATGATTCAGAGGGGGAAAGTAAATCGGATTGATTTCAGCTCCTATCAGCAGTCATTTGACGTGTTTAGCGGGCTGTGGTCGGATCCTGGACATCAGGAGATTTTTGGAGACATTAACTCCTTAAATTACTCAGTAGCATAAAGACTGAATGTCTTGTTTGTAAAGATCTAGCCTGAACAATGAGATGCTTGTATGATCCCTGCTGTATCACAGTAAATATATTATTCTGTTTTACTGCGTGGCTGAACAGCACAGAGTAGTCACAGTGACGCCATTTTCTTTCGTGGTCCCTCTGATAAGCACCAGTTCAGCGGAAACGGACGGACCCCCGTGGCATGCTCTGCATGCTGCCATGGTGGCCTAGGACATGGGCCTGATGTAATCAGGATGGGTGTGGCCTGGTTACCATGGAGAAGGGCTGTCAGCACTATCCGACTGTCTAACTGCCGCGTTTCACCTAAAATCTAAGCATATAAAAACAGGCACCCTGCTCAGTGGGGAGGGGTGGGGTATCAACAATGGCACGCCTTGGTTCATAACACTGAATCCATCCCAGCATGCATCCCAAACAGATGGAGCACAGCATGCAATTTCCCCAAAAAGGCTGTCGCTGTCTTTGATCACCTGTCCTCTTTGTTTTCACTGAGGATAGATATGGGAATCAGTCAAAAGGTGGGTTCATGCAGAATAAGGGAGCCCATCTGATACCCCAAAAACTCTCCATGAAACGATCAATGTGCACATGCATTTAACAGACTCATGCAATCCACATCAGACACGCCCCGCTTCTGGAATATTGAACCCACCAACAAGAACAACCGCTAAAAAAACACAGAAAGACGTCAGTACCCTGGCCTTTCCAGCCGCTCCAGGAGCACTCCTTCTTCGTCATGTCTGCAGTGGCCTGCATGCTGCTGCTCAGCTTAGTTCCCACTCCCTCAGTCTCTTTGTCTCTTTGCGCTCCTCGTTTTCCTCTTCGACAGGAGCGACTCAGTCAGTCATCCCCCAGAAAGGCATGAATGGTGGGAAGGATGCGGGAGAGAGACTGTGATGGTGTCAAGGAGGGAGGTACAGAGGGAGGGAGGAGAGGTTTCCAAGGTGCTGCCGACTCTTGGAGCACAAAGACTGATGCTGTGGAGCAGCGCTGGTTCGAGGAGCTGGGAGAGTGCATACGTGTATGTCGGTGTGCTTGGGGGAGGAGTGCAGCGGGGGGTGGGGGACACGTTGTAAACAGCACAGAATCATTGCTGCAGCAGCAAACCATCCATGCAATGATTTAAAGCCCCCAGGGATAAGAGGATGACTATGGTGGCGGATCTTTTGTCTTGTGAAGAAATGTTTTGGTGTGTGAAGACCTAATAGTCTGTGCATCATCCAGAATTTCTTCGTCTGGCAAACCAAAGCATGTCAATTTGTTGTGAAGGCTCATTAGCAGCATCTTTATTGGGGTAACACAACATTTCCCACATGCACTAATCCCTGAAAAAGCCTTTTTATAGTCTGTTGTCACATGGCTCAGCAGACGGAGTGAAACATGTTTCATTAAGGATGGAATGGTTGCTGAGTAACAATTTGGCAAACAGCCAGCTCGGTTATTTTATTTTGGCATTATAGTTGCTACACTTCTATTTTTTATTATATCTCAGTTTTAAACGAGGACGTATGGCTCTTAATAATTCATGTTAAAGACTAAATATTTAAGCACATCTCTCCCATGTGGCGCCTTCAGGATGTTTGTGCTTTATGACTTCCTCCTTGGACCACAGTTGGAATTCAAATGGAGATCTGAAGATGCAAGACAGGAAGCAGCTAATATTAGTCTCATCCCAGTTTGGGATAGGTTTAACGCAAGCTGATCGGCTCACACGCTTTCAGCCCAGGTTTCATGGTTTGACTTGATGCCATTGTTGATGTCCAGGCCTCCTTTCCCCTGCCACACCTCACACCTTCTGCTTTCTGCAGCCTCATTTGCCTCCATGCCAACACCAACCAGGAGCAAAGGGAACAGCTCACACTGAGCATGCTCCCCCTTCACTGTTGCTATAGCAGCTGGTGGGGAAGTGCTCTGACTGATGACATAAATATCTGATGATCTTCAACAAAGCTGTCCTGCTCCCTCTAGTGGTGGAGAAAATAATTCACATGACCTGTTTTTTTTTGTTTGTTTGATTTTTTTTTTCTTCTTTTGGTTCCAGAACCTTCTTTCAGGATGAACAAAAACAACAAGACTGCAAAAAGTTGTTTTGATCAATACAATATTCATGAATGTCACAATCTAACTGATTCATTTGGTAACTGACACAAAGTCTGCAGAAACCCTTGCACACATGCATGCCACGCTACTTTGTGAATAGAGACAGAGCATGTCTGGAAAAATAAATAAGATGCTCTGATTCACAGAGAAGATGTAAGAGAGAATCTGTCCCAGTTTTAGCTTTGAAGAATTATGTAAGTCTGGTGTTTACACGGCCAGAGTGCAAAGCCAACCAAGTCAGACCGCCCTAGATTAACATCAAAACACCATTAACTAATATCTGCTGTATGCATCGCTGCAGTTTTTAATGCTCAGAGGATAGAAAGTGATTTTAACCAGTGAAAAGCAAAAATATGAAAATAAAAGCCTTTTCTCAACATGGAATCTTCCTGGAGATGTGTTTGAATCATTTCTAAAAGCAAGGGCTTTATTCTTTTTTCTAATATATACCACCAGAGGGCAGTGTATGTAAACAGGGCTGAGGAGAAGCACTTCACCTCCCACTCAAAGAAATATCCCATCATTTTTATATTTTACAGATGTCATGCTTTAGTTCAAATACATGTATAATTATGAAGGCATTTTAGCAACACTCAATGCTTCACTTGTTATATTTCCTACGGATTAAATTAGTAAAGCCTCGGGGAAACCTCATATTAGCACACCTTTGAATTGGAAGTAGATTTCTGCACTAACCTTTCTGTTTGTTGAAGCCCTCCAACATCATGGTTACAGCAGGCTTTCCCAGCTCTCCCTTACCCTGCTGGAGGGGCGTGTCATCCTGCTGAGGCTTTTCTGATCTCACCTCTGGAGGCACAGCAGCGGTTGGAGGCTTAGGCTTGCTGGGACGATCCTCTTCTGCTTTGATAGGGTTCTTGGCCTTTTCAGAAATCAGTGGCTGGACTGGCGCAGCCTCAGGGGTGCTGCGGGGAGGGCTGGTGGAGGAGACCAGAGGCGATGGAGGGATGGCTCCCTGTTTGGGGCCTCCGACGCCCTGCTCCCTCTTGGGGCTCTCTTCAGAGGCAGACTCGATGACGAGATCACTGTCAAGCTCTGCTTCTCTCTCCTCCCTTAAAATGCTGTAGGCTGTGGGTGGGGCAGGGCCGCCAGCAAGGCCAATGCCAGCCTTGGTAACAGGGGGGCTATCAAAGGGGTTGCTGGGCAGGCTGGAGGTACCCTTGCCCTTTGGAGCCTCAGTAAATGGGTTGCTACTGGCCTTGGGAAGGTCTTCAGAGACCAGCTCGATCTCAGAGTCTCCGGACTCTGCACTGCTGCCCTCGTTGTCCCTGCTGCTGGGTTGTGGGCCAGGGTTGCTTCTGAAGGCTGCAGGCTTTCCAGACTCAACCTTGAACATCTCCTCAGAGGAAAATTGTTTTCCTGTTAACACATGAAACAGAAAATAGATTGCAGAAGTGTCTTGATTACCCCATAAAACAGAAAAATCAATTAAATTTTGGAAGATGGAGAAAACCTGCACTATTTAAATCCATAATACACAGCAGTGTCATCAGCCTAGAGTTAAAACCATGACTGGCTCTAGACCTAAATGTGGCTTAATTTATAGAACAGTATGTTTAAATCTTATGCTACAATAGATTTAGTTCTGTTTCTGCAAGTTTTTAGTTTCTATCGTTTTGATTATTATCTATTTCTTATTTCCTAAGTGTTTATATGGTCCCTGGTTCTCAGTTCTCCCCCAAGTGGCTCCTCGTCCCTGTTTGGTTCTTTGTTTTTCCTTGTTAAGGTTTTTCTGTGAGCCCGTCACAGTTCCTTCTCTTGCTGGGCATCATGCCTGCCCTAATAGACATACCTTTCATTATTAAAGGTATTTGATCCCAACACCCCAGTACCAGTTTTTTAATCGCAACAAACTAACAACCAATTAAAGGAATGCTCTTGTCGTCTGCAATATTAAGAAAAATCTACCCAAAATTGTTCATTTAAAGTTTAAAGTTCTGTCTGCAACAAAACAACACATCCAACAAGATATTACCTTGAAGAATACCCCAAGTGAACATGAAATATTTCTGAACATAAATTAGATTAGTCTGTATGTAGTAGGTTGTTTACACTTCCTGATTGTTTTTCACTTTTAAAAAGGTTCTTCAAAAAAAAAAAAAATCAACATGATTATGCAAAGCCTTCACACTTTTCCTAAACCTGCCTTGGATTTATCTTTCTGCACTGCAAAAATGATCTAAAAATAAGTGAACATTTCTTTAATTAAGTGTATTTACTCTTAATTTGAGTAGGTAAATAAGATGATTTTCAAATGGAATGAGTATTTTTACTCTTAAATAAATTTAGTTAGATAGTATTCATTTGAAATAAGACAAGTAAATCATTTTTTATGTTAAATGTAAATTGTCTTGTTCCACTGGCAAGGTTTTTTTTCTATTGTATGGAACCTGTCGGCTTGGCTCTAACTGTGACAAACGAATCTAGAGTAATGAACAGACAGTCAATATGACGTTTGTTTTCACACCAATTCTTAATTACTTGCAAGAATCTGTAGTGCAAATATAGTTATCTCCATCGTTAATTTTATTGCCCTTGTGGTAAAGGGAGATTTTGTTACAGTACCTTTGTGACTGGGACAACAGATGTCTTCCATCAGATGAGTTTAGGAACTGCTTGCAATAGAGCTGGGCATTATGGCTTTACAATATAATCTCTGAATGGTTTTGTTTTACCTACGAAATCCAATTAAGTAATTTAATTCAAGTTTTTACCAAACCTTTTAAAGCTAATTAAATCATATTTGATAGATGAGTTATTCAGACTCCTTCATCCTCAGTGAGATATTTTGTTCTTGGAAACCCTGATTTAAACATTCAGACACATGTAGTGAACAGTAAACATAAAAAAGATCATGTAGAAATGCCAATTGTATCAACATTGTTCGAAATAAATGATCTAATTTAACTTACACAAAATGTATATTTCTTTAAATTTAATTTGTCAGAAAGTTAAATAAAAACTCTCATTTAAAAAAATATAGAATTTTCTGTCAATTCTGTCAACAGGGTTACATTTCACAATAAAAATGATAAATTACATATATCTTTACATAACAAGCATTGTTTTTAATCTCCCTCTCTGGGAGGTGACCTCCATTAAAGTCCCATAAAGTCAAGATGTGAAACACGGTTAAAAAATCATGAGAATTGAACAAACTAAATGCTTGCAGCTTGTGGTCTCACGCAGTGATTTCAGTTAATCAGTTATGAGCAGACATCTAAGAACAAAAGGTGATATCTGATGTGCCTCTGAGCTAGGGAAAAAATGAATCTTCATTAAAAAAAAAAAAAAGATTTAGTTTAATCCTGTGTCTTCATAAATAAGTGAGCACAGACAAGCTGATTCAGGACCTGCTTGTTCTTCAAAGGAGGTTTTCTGTTGCTGGAAAAGTTATGTTGGTCTAAATAAAACTACAAATCCATTTTATGTTTTAGGTACCTGTAAAGACTCTGATAAGCCTAACCTTTAATCAGCTAATATATTTCAAACATTGTAGTTTTGGTGTTTAAACGGATCCTCACCGGATTATCTGAAGGACCTTCTCACTCCACATTCATCCACCAGATCTCTACGATCACAAGACTGCAACTTCCTTCACCTTCCTCGCTCCAGATTAAGGTCCATGGGAGATCGGGCTTTCGCTGTCGCTGCCCCCCGTCTCTGGAACTCTCTCCCAGATCATTTGAGAGCTCCACAACCACTGATTGATTTTAAAAGAGGCTTGAAGACTTTTTTATTTAAGCAAGCCTATTCTGCCTCCACATGATTTTTATGATGTTGATTTTTATCTTTGATTTTATTTGCACTGTGTAGCACTTTGAGATTTTTGTTAATGACCACATGATTTTTATGATGTTGATTTTTATCTTTGATTTTATTTGCACTGTGTAGCACTTTGAGATTTTTGTTAATGAAAAGTGCGGTATAAATTGGATTGATTATTATTATTATTATTAAAACTTCCTCTTGTTTTAATTTAAATCTGTACAAGTAGTGTTTGAGCTTTGCTTTTTGCAATCCATAGGGAGTAAATCTTATTGTTATTAATAATAGTAACCTAGCACATCAGTTTCACTACAGGTACATGAACAAGCTTTAGCTATTTAATATTTAAAACTATTTTAAGATAACTGTCTTTTCTTAGTTTCTATGAATTTAGAGTACCATAAACTTAAAAACAAAAAAAGATCTATTTGGGACATTTATTACATGACCCAGATGTTTGGGTATAAATCTGCTCTGCACCTACTTGTTGGGGAAGCATTAGGAGTGGAGGCGGGGCTGTCGTCCTCTGGCTCCGACAGGGTCACTGTGGGAACACCCTGCTGACCCACACTCAGGACGTTTTCACGCTCGGACACGCCGACCAGAGGGGGGAGCTGCTGGGGCTCAGCTTTAGCAGGTTGGGACCCAGTCAGGGTGATCTTTACTGGGCTGGCCGACTGGGGGGTGCCGCCCAGATTGCGGAAGGAGCGGAAGTCATTCATTTCCTCGTCAGATGGATCCTCCACATAGGGGAAGGAGTGGGAACCTAGTGCTGGACCGAGGTTCTCGTCATCATCTTCTTCATCTCCTCCAGGGTTTTTATCCATGTAGCTCCCCAGTAGGTCATGGTCAGCTGAGCCCCTGCTGCCATGATGCTCCTCCCCATGGCTGATATCCATGTAGTTGTAGGATTCTGTCTTGTCGGAGCCCAGCAGTGATTTTGGGCTGTTGTCGGATAAGTTGGACGCCTTGGTTTTGGAGGTGAAGCTATAGGTGTCGGTGGTGAAGTCATCCAGAGCAGATGAGGGAGAGTGGTTTGAGGGCTTCAGGTCGTCCGACAGGTAGGAGGCTTCCCGGCTGGCTGTGAAGCTCTGATTGGACAGCAGGGAGGTGTACACGTCACCGTCGTCCATCATGGGTTTCCTAAACAGGCCAGACATGGGATCATCTGCAGAAACAGACAGAGGGAGTCAGAGAGCAGCCAGAGTCCAATAAATGAAACCGTTCAGTTAAACAAAGATGTGCTTCATCTGCTGCTGCGGCCTGATAGGCAGGCTGGGACACAGTCACACTGGATGTCTGGCTGCGCACATCAGTGAGCGTAGTCACACAGAGGGAGCCTGTACCCAATAATGGACAAAGGAGAATTGTTTGGACCCCCCAAAAAAGCAACATCTGAAAACAACTTAAGTCTGTCACAAAACCAGTCACTAAAAGAGTAACTACAAAGGTGTGTGAGCTCTAGGATCACTAATCCTTCGGTTATATACAAACCAGTGGCACTGTTTTATAAACACACAGTTTCTTTACAAGAAACTGTGTGTTTCACTTTAACATTCAAAAAGATTTCAGCTGTTTGATTTCTCAATATATTTTTAATCCAATCCTCACAGATGCCCTCAGGACCCGGCAGGTTTGACCTCTGGGAATAACATTTTATCAACCCTTTAACTACTGAGTATGTCACTGACCAAGATAGCAGGTGCATTATGTTACTGAGATTGAAAATATATATATATTTTCTCTGAAAAAGATGTTAAACTCAAGCGGTTGTTGCTTTAAAGGTTCGATATGATGTTCAGCCTGCACAGTGTCCCTGCACCCCCCGTTATGTCATGTTAGGCGCAAACATGATGCTGGATTTTGTGACATGAATATAGAAACCCTAGAGAGATATAATTGTAAATAAGTTCAAAGATGATCTCATATTTTAATGATCACATATCTTAAATGGCCAAAGAGACCAGACTGAACTAAAAAGGAAACAAATTTTCCCATTATTTCTTTGTTTTAACTTCTTTTGTTACATTTAACTGTCGAAGTCAAAGAAAAAAGGAGAAGTAACAAAGGCTGTAGAAAGACCACACTGCCTGACTACACTACTGGCTAACATGTGCTCTTCTCTGCAAAGTGTCTGAGGAACAGTTTAGGGTATGATTGAAGCTGCTCTGTGGGAGAGCTAAGGTCCATTTAAGGTGGTCAGGTGAAATAAACTTTCTTAGAAGATGAAAGGGTCCTTTTAACCAGTTAAGATACTGGATGCTGTGCACCCTCCAAATCAGACAAATTGTTTCTCCAACCTCCTGTTCTTAGCTCATATTCTCTTCACCTTTCACTGGGTCAACAATAGGAACTACTATTCAGGAAGGGAACTATGATCTGCTGTACTGAGACTGGACAGCCTATGAACATCATTAAGCAACAGACACAAACATGGATGATGCTTGTCAAATTGGGTTTAAATCTTTTGAAGAGAACTGCAAATATCAGTTACACACATGAAGTGAACAGCTGAAGCTCTCTCTTATAAAACCCAAAGCATAGGAAGATGAGGAAGTTTCCATGTGTCACATATCATACATGACACAAAATATTGTATTTTTGTTAAACTCCATGGGCTTGGCTGTGCTTGTATGGTCTGTCAAGCAAAGGACTGTGAACAACCACATATCTTCTATATATATATATATATATATATATATATATATATATATATATATATATATATATATATATATATATATATATATATATAGCATCAATTCACAACACGTCCTCTCAAGGCATCTCAAAGAAAATACTGTCAGATTGGTTAGGAAAACCAGTTGATTGCATCCACTCATTGACTTGCAAGACAACCTCCTCCTGAAGGAGTATGCAGTGACGATTTTTGCTTCAATTTTGTCGTTGATTCTTTAGCAATTCCTCAATCCATCCCTATGCTGCAGCTATAGGGGCATCAGGAGGTCTCTATGCTATCTGGACTAGAACAGGTAGTCTCCTGCTTCCCCTTTCTAACTCCTTCCTTACTTTCAGAAACTTTTGGATGGCAATTATCATGATGATTGCTAACACACTTCTGCTTTAGCTTCAGTTTCCTTAAAAATGTTCTAAATTCAGACCTTGGTCAGCTCTAAAGCTGTTCCTGACCAGCCTAAGTTCATTGGGTCAGTTGCTATAGAAACAGCCAGATTCAGAGCAGACAGCTTTAGAAAACCCAAATGATATCAAAATAAACCAGGCTTCACCAACTAAGCCGGTTTTATGAGAAAGCCCCCTGGTCTCAGTTCACTTGGTTAATCCATCCTCCTGAGTAAGAAAATGGCGACTGTGGGCATCACCTTACCTACACTGTGACAAAGAGGCTGTTCTTTTAAATCATAAACCTTTAGCACCTCCTTTAAATGTAGTGGAACACATTCAAAACTTAACTCTGAATTTTAAATGTAATCTATTCAATTCAGTTTATTTCTATGGCACCAATTCACAACACATGTCATCTCAAGGCACTTTACAATTCAACTAGATTATATTTTCAAATTAATTCAACGTTTTCTATCTAAGGAAAACCAGTTGATTGCATCGACTCATTGACTTTAAGGCAATCCCTCACACTAAGCATGCTTGTAGGGACAGCGGAGAGGGAACTCCCTTTTAACAGGAAGAAACCTCCACCAGAACTAGAATCGGTCTGAGCGGCCATCTGCCGACGTCAACTGGGGTTCAAGGAGACAGAGGCAGAGATACAAATGGTAACTGTCAACCAGCCCCACAGGCGGACTCGTCCCGGAAACACACACCCAGGCAGACGAGCTCCGAGTATGATCCCATGTCAGAGGATGAAGATAGTACATACAGTTAGTCACAGTCAGAGAAACAGGACCACATTGAAAACAGGCCAATCTCCAATATCTATAAACAAAGGTGTTAATGGCAGCAGCACAGCTGATATTTCTCTCCAGGATGGCATCACAGCCAAACAGGAACAGACCAGATGAATCTACTATGAGGAAAAGTAGAGAGAGCAGGACGTTAGAGATCGAACAAAAAAATTATGCAGA
>NW_015150552.1:1411898-1415294 GCF_000732505.1 Cyprinodon variegatus | reverse complement strand
ATGATCTCTCTTTTTAATTTTCATCAGAACTCTGTCTGCAGCTTTTTACAGTTTGTGGACTTCCTGATAGTAAAGAATTACAAAAGTCCAGACTTGAAGTAACAAATGCATGGACTAGTTTCTCAGCATCACCCATGAATCCTCATCCTTATGGATTTTCTTTGTATTTGAACTCTTGTGAAACAAGATGAGATAAACAGTACTGTGCTAAATCTCACATATTTTATTTTACTCTTATAACATACATTTTAAAAACTGGAGGCAAAAGGGAGTTGAACTTTTTTGGACTGTGGGTCTGAAGAAGCCATGTGTTTTTTAAATTATTATTATTTATGAAGCAGCAGACTTGGTGTCTCTGACTGGAAAAGTAAACCAAGTGAACATAAACATTAATATAAGTGCATGCTCTAAAATGCATTCTGAAGCAACTAGACTCCAGTGTGCTGTTTACAAGTCAGAGTTTCTGCATCCACAGAGTGAACTCCTCCTCCTGCTTTCTGCTTCTCAAGGCCTGTGGTTGCTGCTATAAATAGGCAGAGTTCTTCTGCTGGGCTGAATATTGGGTGTGTGGGGCTTAGGGTTAAAACGGAGACCTTGAGGGTCAGCCGTGGAGGATGCAGACTGATGGACAGGAGACCAAAAGGGTCAGAATGTCCTGTCCCTCCTTTTGCTTCCTCTAAAAAGCCTCACCACCCTTCCTTTCCCTTCTGCTTCCTCCTCCGTCATTAACAATAGATCAGACCACAGAACTGACCCATGAACACTAAAGCCTCAGATCAGGATTCAACAGGAGCAGCAATACGGGCCTTAAGCTTTTATATCCAGTATCTCTAAATATCTGCACCTTCAGTAACCTGTGACACGCCCGCCCTGAATGTGCAGCTAAAGTTGCCCAGAGTACAATCCCCTTAGTCTCATCAGTCATCGTCCTGACAACGGCATCATAATTATTGATTGTATATTGAAGTGCCATGCAGCAAGAAGCACTTAGACCCACTACATGCTGCAAAGAAGAGTGACCTCTGGGAACTGCTTGTAATCCGATTGACCAAAGGCAACACCCCTCCACCCACATCTCATCCAACCTTTCTACAGTGTGATAAATATCCCAGCAGTTGCATAAGGCAGTGGCAGCAGCTTAAAGGCTGCAGACACTGTATGTTAATGATGGCTTCAGTCAGACAAACCTGTTGCACATTGAAAGCATTTAGGTTCTGCAGACGGTGAAAAACCCAAAAAGGCTGAAATGAATGCTTCAATGCAGTCGGATGGAATTGGGCTTGACATCAGAGGAATTGTGTGTTATTTTTCTGCTGCGGCTGCTGAAAGGAGGGAGCAGCTAGATAAATATGTCCTGGTGGAGGGGAAGTCCTTTTGTTGTCCTCATTGTGCGGTGCACCCCTGAGGGTAATACAGAGTGACAGTCTGTGTAAAGCAAAGCATAGACTTCTAATTATCAGCCAACTGAACAAGGGCACTCAAATGATATGTTAAGAGCTAAAGTGAATGAAACCTGAGATTTTATTCGTTTACTTCGAATAAAACCCAGGTAGATCTGAGCAGATTCAGTGAGGCATTTCCTTCAAAATATTTGCCATGTTTTCTAACTTCCTTACAGTGCTTTAAAGCTTTTCCCAGAAGCATACATGACTCTGCAGCTCTGTAGGGAGCACATTAGGCTTCTCCATCCAGGGCCCTATCTATCAGCTGGGGTGTTATCTTTCAGGAGTCTTCTTTCAATGTTTGACCTTGTGGAAAACAATACATCCAGACACTATTACTGGACTCCTCTGTCACTGTGCTTTTGATGATTTCGCTTAATAATTTTGGTATTTTTCCAGAAGGTTTAAATGTGTGTTGTTGAAAAAGCTAATATTTCCACATTCTAGATGAAAAGAGAAACAGGAAGCAGAACTACTATCTAACTTATTTAATTACTTAGTAAGTAAGAAAATCTATAATCTAGTTAAAACCTAACATCATATTTTTTTACCACCCACACTCATTTTGCATTTGTCCAACTGATCTGTTTAAAATGTTTAAAAAAATAAATTTTAATGAAAAAAAAAAAACAAACTACTAATTTACCAATTTCAAAATAAAGTTTTGAAATTAGTACTTAATTCTTAAAGGAAAATAAGCAATCCAAATAAACCCACCACTGTTTGAAAAAGTAAAGCCACGTTAAATCATGTATTAGTCGTTACAAAAAAAACAAACTTTCCTTTGAAAATTGAGTTCTAGCTGAACTAGCCAGATCTGCTAAAGCAAAACCTAACCTATGTAGAACTTTTCTGGCAATAGAATATACAAATAAACAAATACTACTCATGTACCACTTTGAAAAACCTTTAAATCAGTTGAGAAAAAAGATTTGTTCTAAAACTGGTTATTGCAATTATATAACAATTGGAGGAAATGCAGAACAATGCAATCTAGCCGCTTGATATGCTTGGCTTACCAGAAATACTCCAAGTACTCATTGACTCACCCAGGAAGCACCAAAGAATATAGACACACAAAAGTCAGCTATTATGAAGTTGACTTTAACATAAAACTTTTAGCATTTTAGACAAAGAACATTGTACTGACAGTCTGATGTTTTGGTAGTGGTGTGATGGTATGGGCTTCTTTAGGAACTCTGCTGTCTAAACCTGATGGAGAATATACGGCTTTTAGTTTTGGAGTGCGCCTGTTTTATAAAACAGGACAAGTGTTAGGAAGTCTATATCTGAATGGGACATAAACAAATAAAAAAGAATAAAGATGTTTTATCAATGTCTCCCTTTTATCTCCTCTTTATTTCATCTTTTTTTTTTTCCTTTCCTGTTCTATTAACATTGCAGTGTCCATATAATCTGTAATTCTCCCTGCATGAATTATAATAAAGCTATTTACATGCATTAATCAAGCGGAACACTACGGCGATAGCTTTACTGTTCCACTTATGAAAGCAAAATCTGTTAGGCTCTTTTTGGCATCAAGGTAATTCTTCTTATGTCCACCTTGCCAGACGGGAAACTGTAAAAAAATTTTTATGAAACCTGACAAAGAACCCAAATGAGATGTTATCCTAAGCATGTTGTTTAAATGTGCTGACTTATGCTTGATTCCAATGGTGGTGCAAACAGATCTTGGGCTGATCAGCAATAAAACCTTTTCGCTTTAAGATGTTTCCAGCAAAAGTGGCCTTTATTCACAATCACCATATAGGAAATGGGCAGAGAAAGTAGGTAGGAGGTGATTAGGCAAAGAATTGACCCCATGATGGCTGCCTCTCTACAGTATGCAGCAGTCCTTCGACACTAAATTGTCTTAGTAACGACCACTAATAAGGGTGCTGCTACAGTAAAAGAAATCACAATGTTTATGAGGTCAATGTGATCATCCTTTATG
>NW_015150552.1:1407934-1411256 GCF_000732505.1 Cyprinodon variegatus | reverse complement strand
ACAAGAATCTGTACTTTTACTCAAGTATGGAAAGTGAGTACTTTTGCCATCTCTGGTTAGCTGCAGTTTTCCTTTACATAGAACAACTGCTCCAATAATTAACGTTCATCTCACAAAGCCTCCAATTGAGCTACTGCTACAATTTACTCTCATGTAATAAGTTGTTAAAGAATGTAAAAAGTATTCCTGTAGTTTGTGCGCCTGCCCTGGATGACAATTTGCAAACCTTACTACAAATGTGTCACATTATAACTACTGTTGAGTTGGACTGTAGGTAGTTAAATCTAAATAATTTGATTGTGTTGCCAAAGGTGCGTAGGAGACTCCTCAATACACAGTGGCAACAACTCCTCATTTAGTGCACATGCATGAAAGCAATACAAACCTTTAATGCACAACCAACACAAAGCATATTTTTATATCTGCTACCTCTGCACCCTCTTTCTAATGTGGCCCATTTAAAAAAAAACTTTTGAACTCAGGAACTTATGTTGATACTAAGCGCTTGCTTTCATGTGCAAAATATAGTTTGAAGTCCTTTGAGGTCAATATAGTTGATAAAAACAATGCAGATGAAACAGGAGATTTAAAATTGTTTTTGATAAGATGCATGCACAGACAGTCAGGAGACAGAAAACAAACCTGCAGAGAACGGAAGAGTTGGTCTTTACGAGATACATGGAGCACACCTGTAAGCTCTACTTATCACAACTCTTAAAACTGTTATTCTTTAGAGATTAGAAAAGGCTCTACTATGGGTATTCTACTTTGTGCTTGATTGATGCCCTAATTTCATTTTTAAAAACAATCAAATAAAAAACACTTAAAAGCTTCAATATAATGTATTTCTTAATAATGCATTGATTACAGTATATGCTGCTGAACAGTTCCATGAACTAAAGTCACTAATTACTCCACTTTACAGCCAGTAAGCTTCTGAAGACGCAACAAGGACAAAAGACTGATTTTATAGGGGAACAAAACTCCAAGCAGAGGTCGATAACACAGCTGAGAGATTCAGGTACTCTGCTGAATCGATTCAACAAAACAGGAACAAGTAATTGCTCTAAAAAAGGATGGTGTATTCACCATTCCTCAAAAAAAATACTGAAAGCCATGAAGGACAAACGGTATTTTCTAGCAGCCTTTGTTAAAGATGAATCATGTGGAGAGAAGATGTACAAAGCCAGACTAAAGCAATGTTCTCCTGCTTTTCTCTTTGTTAATTGTATTTTTATACTTAGGAGGGGATCAAGATGGATTTGATGGGTCAAAACCCGAAATTAAATGTGACTTTAAACTTAGAATTCAGGAGAGTTTAGTTAGGGCAGATGAAGGGAGGGAGTAGAGGAGTTTACGCTTAGAAGGAAAAATGCTTACGGTCAGATATTCCTACTGCTGATAGTAGCTGCACTGTAATCCCAGGAGGAGTTTGGCAGTAGTTTGCTCAGGGATTACAGTGAGATCACAGAGCTCTGAGGAGATGGACGAAAGCATGGCATCAAGTTTCAGATGATGGATTTTAATGGGGTTATTTGGGATAACCACGTGGGATCAAAGTACGTAAAAAAATATAACCCTCTCATATCTAAATGTTTTGCTACACTATGTACAACTCTACGGAGCTATTTTTAACCCCAAAAAGTCAAAAGTCATGCACACAAAGGCGCAGAGCAATCCAGGATGCCTCAGTTTTTAAAAAAAACAACCAAAGTTGTGTTTAAACTGTGGTGCGATGCAGTCCTTTCGGACATTTGAACTATCTGCCTTCTCATCTAATGCCATTAAGCTGCCCTCCCTTTCCACCCCGCCGCCTTGTGTTATTTTAAATCTGGGTCTGAAAAGATCCTGCTTTGACCCCCCCTCCAAAATGTCCCTGGGGGGGACAGCTCTCAACAAATGCCCTGTGCTGTTTTATGCAGAGTCCTCTAAGTGCCTCCTCCATCTGAACAGATGCGAGGCCTCTGCCAGGCAGACATGCAGAGTGCTGCCTCTTCCTTGTCAGAGATGATGTGCTGCTTGAAACAAAGACTCAGGCTTAATCCACTGATCAGGCATCGGATTACATGAGATTTCTCATGACTGATGGTGTTCGTCTGTGCATTAGCTGAACATGCATATGAGGCTTAAAAAATTTTTTTTCACATGTGCATATGCTGATGTACAGTACTGACACCTTTATTAAAACATCAAACTGAGCTGAAATGATTGTCCTTTGATTGACCAAATGCAATGGTTATGACCCTGAAGATGGTATCTAAATTTCAGTCTGAATCTATGTCAATATGTGTCAAATAAACAACCCTAAAATGAGTTATCTTACTCTGCTACCTTGGGACTCTGTGAGCTTTAGAAATGACCCAGGAATAATTCATGGGTTGGTATTCAATTTAACTGAGTGGTAAAAGTTGCATAAAGATTTAATGCGGGGCATGTAGGTAACCTTGAAGAAGTTCACTGCCTTCAGCCAGGGAGTTGTTCAGTCTCTGCAAAGTATACCATAGAGTTTAAAAATGCTCAAATCTGTTGTTCTTGACAGAAAACTAATGGGAAGCAGAAAACAGGGCCGTGTGTGATTGAACTTCTTAGTTCTGATTCAGAGAAGAACATCGGAGAGTTTTGGTCTGGTCTATGGTCTATTTTTGTTCTATTGTACCTGATGATGAAACAGAACCCATCTTACCACATAGGAGGGCTTTTCATACTGTTTTACTGTTCAGTCTCCATGTTTGGACTTGGCCGTTGTGCAGCTTTCTCCAGTAGCCACCCTTCTATCAGTACATTATCTCATTAAGTAAACAAAGTTTACAGCCTTCACATCCGGCTCTAATTTGGTGCAACCGTTCTTGATCTTGCCCACTCTAGAAACAAGTATCAGCTGCATGCTTGCTTGCTTTTGGGTTATTTTCATCAAAGTCTTGAAAACTTCCAGTAGAGGAGCCACCCACCAGTCTGAGGGGGACCTTGAGACTGAATATTAGCTATGACCTACATTCTCCATCAACAGCATCAAAGGCAGGAGTATAGTACCTGCATCTGCTGAAGTCCAAATTATCTTTGATATTGAACCAAAGTAAAGTCCATCATCAAACTGGCAGGGGGCTTTCCTCCATTTTCTTCTCCTCTCTACCAAACTCTCTTAGATTTAAGGTATTAAATCAGAGCACTCTGAGAAAAAGTAATCATACATTTTACCCTTTAGATTTTCTCTTTTATTAGTCATTAACAACATCATTTCATTATTAAGGATTATATCCATTTTTATCATGGTATATATATATATATATATATATATATATATATATATATATATATATATATA
>NW_015150552.1:1404728-1407857 GCF_000732505.1 Cyprinodon variegatus | reverse complement strand
TATATATATATATATATATATATATATATATATATATATATATATATATATGTGTGTGTGTGTATATATCAAATCTGATCAGTCTCAATAAATGTTTCTCTATCATAATAAAAATGCTATTTTTCTAAAGTGAGCAGTGATACAGAGGGAATGTACTAAAATGCATTTAGTTTGAAAATCACATCATCAACATTTAAAGTAGAACATTTTATAGTCACTTGTATATATTAATGAATACACTCCTTAATAGTTAAATTATGCTCTTAATGACTAATAAAAAACAAATATATATATATAACAAAACAAGTACTGGAAAAAATATTAGACCATAGTCACTTTCCCTTCAATGACAAGCTGAATATTATAAAATCTATGCCAATTCTACAGCAACGTTCGAGAGTAGAATATACAATAAGACCTCCTGGAGCCAGACGACGAGCTGCAGTATAAAGTCACTTCATCTTGACACAGAACTTGGACATAAAGAAGGCTCAGCTGTCCTGTTCTGTCCAAGATCCAGTGGTTAGACCCAGCCCCGGGGTAAATTAGTGCACATGAAGTCAGCACTATCCGGTTCTGCAGGTAGATCACTGTTGTGAAGATTTAGGATGGACATGGATCGATTGTAGAGAGTTGCAGCGTCAGACAGATAAGTCTTTGCTAGCAGATTGTATTCATTAACCCAGACCAAAGAAAGTCTTTTTTTAAATAAAGCTTCAGGGATGCAGTGTGGAAAGGCTGCTGAATCTATGTGGTGTCTTTAAGAGAGTTCAGAGGAGACTACATCTGCTTAGGAGGGACACATCCACCCTGCTCCATAGACTCTGATGCAATGTCCCCACAAAGAACAAAGGAAAAGGACGGATTAATCCTCTCAGTCCGTTTAGTGAAAGTCAGGGCGACATCATGGCGACTTCCTTTCATTTTAGGAACCAAAATAAACTCTGCTTGTCTGCGTTCACCTACACAGCCTGTCTGGCAGACTGTTACCACACCACAGCACCGACTTAACTTACTTAATAGAAAACTAAAAGTGAGAGGATCATCTCTGAAATGAGCACAAAGAGTGTACTTTATTTCATTTTCTAGAAACATAAGTCTGTATTCTCCACAATTGTTTATAGAAAATAAGGCTACCTGAAAGTGTTTTTTGAGCACCTGCAGAAAGCAAAGGAAACAGCCTAAGAGGGCACAAGAGGATCTTTGCCTTTTTTTTTTTAAGCATGATCATGAATTTTTTACTGGATTCATGAATAAAAGTGCAGGGCTTTAGTTCTGCACAGCCAGCAAACAGAGAGCCATGCTACTACGGGATTAAAAATAGCAACCTGAGCTGTTAGAGGCTGAGGGACTTCAGACTGAGTTCCTTGTAATCTCCCCAACAAAAACACACCTTTGCAGTAAACCTTAAGTTATATCATGATATGGGCTCAGACTCATTCAGATTGATTTTAATACAATGAAACTTCTTTTCTCTTCACTTCACATGAGACACCATAACCTAATGTATATGTTGATAAAGCGAATACAGCAGATTATGGGGATGATAATCTGTTTTAGTTTTGAACAATGAGAGTTTAATGCTATACACTTATTTCTGCATCTCTTCCTGTTTTTCATGGCTGGATTTGGACAATATTATGTTTAATGCATGTGATCCAGGTTCAGTGGGTTACTCTATATGTACATTTCCTCTGGATTCGGATTAGATGCTTCTTTTATCATGTTTCACCCCTGATCGACGTTTACAAGTCTTTTTTATTTTTGTTTGTCTATTTTTAAGGTTTGAAGTTTAACCTTCAGAGTAAATTCAGGCCATCTGACTCAGTCTGTTTACACCTGAACAGCGACGCGTTTTGTTTTTATTTTCGGCACGTTGGGACCAGATCTCCGTGCTGCGGGCCTGGATATTTGCATCGGGCTCCATAAGAACAAGTTTTACCTGTGGATGCAGTTTCCATAGCAACGGGAGGCCTTTCCCCGTCCTCCTGGAAAGGATGAAATCGTTGATGATCCAGGTCGGCCGTCGCATCGCCGCCCCTCTGCTTGAATTCCTCCCCGAACAGGCCGTTCCTCTCACGGTCATCCCCGAACCACCTCCCGTCCGAGCCTAGCTCCTCGCCGGGCTGAGCAGACATGCTGATTCCTGCAGTCGGACAGACGGGGCCGTTCTGCTCCTGTTGGGTTGGAGGTGCTGGATGGGTCGCGAACGAGAACCGAGTGCGGAGGAGGAGGGGCGGCGGTGGTGGTGGTGGTGGAGGGGGGGCAACGATAACAACGCAGAGCCCGGGTCTGTGTGCGCGGAGTGCGGGGTCTGGAGCTGAGCCTGAGCGGGTTGGGAACAGGAGCAGGGGAGTGAGGTTGATTGTTTTAGTTCACTGATCCGACAATGACGTCATGCTGGAGGCTCAGGCTTGGCACTCCATGTGGGATAAACATATGAAGGAGGTTCTGGGCTCAAAGCTTCATGATAAACTGCAAATAGAAGCAACACGTCATTAGGGCCGATTGATACAACAGATATCGGCTCCAATAACCATCTGCACATACCCCCCCCTCCCTCCTCCCTCCCAAAAAATTAAAAGGATTTTGCTTTTAAAAAAAGTAGACATAAAAAAAAATACAACAAATAAATGATTCATATGTGAAAGAAATAAGTGAAAGCTCCGTGTTTGGGATATTTCAGTGTCTGGTATGGTAAGCTCATTTATCATATAAAATGGGCACCCAGGGTTCCACTGTGTCTGCTAATGCCTACAACAACAGTGACACCTCAGCCAAATCAATGGTTGGGGAAGGAAGGGAATCTGTTTGAGGATGAAGACTTTGTGGATGTGATGAAACAAGCCGACAAAAGGTTCAATGTGTGCAATGTGATGTATTTTAAAAAGAGAATCAGTATGTGAAGTTCTATTCTGCACGATCTTATATAAATAAAACAGAGAAAAAGAGAATCAGTGTGTGAACTTCTATCCTGCACAGTGTTATATAAATAAAATAGAGAAAAAGATAATCAGTATGTGAAGTTCTATTCAGCACAGTGTTATATAAATAAAATAGAGAAAAAGAGAATCAGTGTGTGAAGTTCTATTCAGCACAGTGTTATATAAATAAAATAGAGAAAAAGAG
>NW_015150552.1:1395536-1404114 GCF_000732505.1 Cyprinodon variegatus | reverse complement strand
TATCTTAAATGCATCTGGAGATCTGGGAGGCTTCTTGCTGACATTCAAATAATGGAGGTCTATTGTGCCCGAGACAGAAAGGTCCATAAAAGTCCACAAAAAACGTGTCAATATTCCTCCATACTGCTCGTCCAATGTATTCCAAGTGTCCTGAGTGGGCAGCATGCAGAATTTACTTGAAACAAAGTCATTTAGAATGTTTTTAGAGCATAAACAGTAGTGTATAGGATTTCCTGAAAGCGCGCGCCTGCGAGTTCACGACGTTACGGAAACCGCGGCAGACAAAACCAGATGAAAGAAAATGAAGGCTAATCATGTTTTGGGTGTACTATTCCTTTAACTAAAATTACTCAAATTTGACTAAGACTAAAATTGATTTTCGTCATTTAGAATAAGACTGAATTGGGAAGGCAATGACTAAGTATGACTAAGACTAAAATTGATTTTTGTCATTGTGACAAAAGACTAAATAAAAAAAAAAAAACCTTACGAAATCAACACTGGTCTTGAAAGACAAAAAAAAAAAAATCTAATTTATAATCATAATCATATCAATAGGACCTCAAATTTTCCATTTCTTATTGGTATTTCTAGTTAGTCTAAGAGGAGTGATAGGTTTGGTTATCTCACAGTGTGATATTCATAAAAGCTTTTTTAAATAAAAGAAAATTTAAATTTAAAAAACATGAAAGCTGCAACCGTGAAACTTAAAAATGAATATTCTGTATTTACTCCAGATTGATTATTTTCAGATTTAGTGATATTTATATAGAAACATTTTCTTTGAAAAAAAATTATTATTAATTTCCTTTATTAAATATCAAATAGTCTTCCTACTTGGATTGTTTTCATACTTCAGAATCAGTCAGTCATTTTCCTTCAGCTTCTTCAATCTTAAACAGCTTGTAATTTTCAGTAATCATCTCCTCTATTTTTAGGTTCCTAGGTCTCATTCATCTGTCATATCCTTCAGCTACCATGACTGGCACTCTCTGCATGTCCTTTGCTGATGTTCTCCTTCTTTATTTCCCTGGTCTGTCTTCTCAGTAAGGTCCTTCTTATCATCCTGAACCTCCTCACCAACCTCTGACAGCTTCACCTCTGATAAACACCCTCAAGAGATTCCTTATTGTATTTTTCCTCCAGGTCAGCTGCAAAGGGTTTGCCCCTCGGCATCATTTCTTCCTTCAACTCAACTTTCCGTTACCTTTATAAACAGCTGACCTTTTTAACAACGCATCATCTTTACTCCATAGCAGAACATTTCTCTATAAGAAATGATTCTTAATCCATTTTTTAAAAAGTTTTTCTTCGATATTCCAAGGTTGTGGGTTTTCTTAACCTGTAGGCAATAATCACAAACATCAATGGAAATACATTTGTGAAATATATACTGCTGCACATGTGAACATATGTGTGATTTTCAATTTCTGATTCTAATTTCTATTTCACTGAAATGAACCTATGCATTACTAAATCTTACTTAATCTGAAAGAACATCCAATACACAGATTTACTAATCTTTTACAGACATAGAATGTGTTAATACACATTATTGAGTCATTAAGACCGAATACCAAACATGTCACATTGTTCAGTTTTTTATTGTAAAAAAAAAGTTACCGGTACATGTAATTTTTCTTCTTTCACTTCACAACTTTTTTTGGCTTTCAGATAAATTTCTAAAGCAAGGCAAGGCAAATGTATTTGTATAGCACAATTCAGTACAATGCAAAGTGCTTTACATTATTAAAATATAGGAAAATAAAACAGAATCAAAGCAAGTAGGAAAAAAATGCAGAAACAAAAAAGAGCATTAAAAACAGATACTAAAATATGTGGTATTAAAACATTAAAAGATGGAATGTTTAATTAATAAAAACAGGCTTTATTTTATTGCAATCCTGCGAAAAAGTTAAACAGTAAAAGCAGTGAAACATCCAAGGCTGCAGGATAGTGTATCTTGAGTACCAGTTTTAACAACCACTAAAAGACATTAAACACTGCAAAAATAACTTTTCCTAATACCGTTTCACCTTTTTACTCGATTTTACTCGTAATTATATTTTGACTAAGGTAAATTCTTCAATGCATTATTAAATCACCATACAACCCGCCATACACCGTTGTTCGATTTTACCAGAAAAACATCTAACATTTCAGCGTCCTCTTGTGGCAGTTAAGAGGAGCTTCACCCGTCTCCACAGTTACTCTGTTTAACCCATTTCATGTGTTTTATTAAGGGCTGAAACAATTCATTGGATTAATCAATTATTGAAATGTCAAAAAATTTTGTAATCAATTAATCTATAATCTGAGTATAGAGACTCTAAAACATGTCTTGAGCTGACAGAGCGACCCACTTAGAGCAGGAATTACACCAAAATTGTTTTATCTAAAATGAAAAATCTATGTTTATTTTTTTTACATGTTTTCGTCTGTCAATATTCTCCATCCAGAACTCATCTACTGCTGCAAAAACGCTGTATTGTAAATTATAAACATGTTATTCACATGTAATTGTTTTTAGGGACAAGAAGGCTGGTCCAATATTTTCATAGGGACATGTCCCAGTGCAAAGCTACGCCCATATAAAAAACACATCTAAACTGGTCCAGGATAGAAAAGCCGACTAACAAAAACCTTCTGGAAAGTCTAAATTGATTCTTTATTTATTTTTTTTTTTTTTATGATTTTCAGTTGAATATCGTATAATGATTCAAGTCTGAACAAGGAATGATCATTAAAACCAAAGTAATCTTTTTTTTTAGTGCTCTTTGAATGGGCTGTCCTATGAAAACAGAAACTGAAGGGAGCAGCATCACATCTCTGGAGCTCTTCTTCTCTGGTTTCCCTCGGATCGTTGGACTCTCCTACTTCCCAAATCTCTGCCAGCTCACCATCGTGGACCAGAACATTAAACTAATGGAAGGGCTTGATTGCTTCTAACCCTGTTTGAAATAAGCTCCGACTCGTGGCCTGACATGGCAAGGAAACTTGTGCGATCTGTACCCACAGCTCCTGATTATACTGGGGCTCCTTTCAGAAGAATAGGCCTTCAGCTCTGAACCGACACATGCCAGCATGTTTGGTGGAATTATCAAATTTACATTTATGCACACAGTGTTTAAGTAGGAGATCTAGGGGTCTTGAGTTTTTTTCTTTGCCTGTCAGCCAGTCTTTTTATTGGATGAAACACTGAGATCAGAACATTGTTCATGTCATGATTTTACAAAGTTCAGACCCACATGCAGAAAAACCGAACAGAGAGACCAGGGAAAAGGTTTAACGGGTTTTATTGAAGTGGTTAAACAGAGAGAGAAGTGTTGCTCTGAACACTGCTCATCCGGAACTGTAAAGTGAGGGGAAGACACAGCGGTTAGTTCAGGCTCAGTGGGGAATTTGACTGGTGAACTTGGAGAAGAGGATTTGGTTGCTGATTCACTTTTCCAGAGAAGTCGTTGAATCCTTGACTCCTCTCTGTGTGTCGTGGTTCCAGTGTTTGTCTGATTCGGTGGAGGGTGGAACAGGGTTTACTCAGAATGCGGTAGAAGTTGGTGAACGGAGAAACTGACTGCCACTCAGATTTCCTGCGGTACTTGAATGGGTCGTAGTGGAGAATAATCCCTTTCTCAGTGAGAAGCTCAAACGATCTCTTGGGTAAAGTGGATCCAAACCTGTTTGAACCCCAGCTCAGTTTATCCTTCCAGGGAGTGAAGGTCCCAGAAATCCAGTTTTCAGGATGACTTCCTGCTGAGAGGCAAAGACAAAAATTTAAACTCAGGTTGACAAAAACTCAGTTTGACTCAGCAAAAACTCAGCTTGGCTAGAGTACCCCAAACTGGCAAACAGTCTGGCGATGAAGTAGTGGCAGTCAGCAGCTTAAGAACACTCCGTTTCACAAGGAAACCATCAGCAGGTGTGTGAGGAGGCGGACCAGAACCAGGCGCCACCTGGTGGATGAAGGGAGACAAACACAGAACACAAAGACGGGAGTCCTGACAGTTCAAGCATGGAGCAATGTCAGCTAATAAGCTGTGTGTTATTGCTTTAACCACAGGATATATCTTTACTGCAGAAGTGCGACCAGCTGAAGAAGTTGTACCTGTATGATAATCAGATCCGAGAAATAAAGAATTTAGAGCTGCAAGGAAACCTGCCAGTTCTGTGGCTTAATAATAACTGCATCACTAAGATTCAGGTTGGAACTGTCAATTGTGTTTTATTGTCTGCCTTTCTAAATTTAATTTACTATGTTTTGCCTGGCTGCTTCTATTGTTTATCTCCAAAGGGCCTGAACACAATGAACAATCTGAGCGAACTAAACCTTTCTGACAACGCCATTGAAAAGATTGGTGGGACTGCTGAATCCTCCCTCTTTGTGATGTTTGATGGATTTCAGCGAACCTTTACAAAAAAAAAAAAAAATAAATATTTGTTTTATTTCTCTCTTTTTAAGGGCACAACCTTGATCCCAATGTCAACCTTGAGATTCTCAATCTGTCCGGAAACAAGATATGCTCCTTTAAGGTATGAGTGAAAACCAAAACATATCCTTCAAATTCTTTCTCCTAAAAGTATGCTTACTTATTTTTCAAATCTTATTAAAATCCTTGGTTTGACAAAAGAGCATTGCTAAATATTTGTTGAGGGTCTCGGTCAGTGCAGATTTTTCAAATAATTCCTCCAGCAGGAAGAGGATGTCTATGAAAGTGTGGTTTATAATTTCACCATCCCTGTCAAACCTAAGGATGCAGTGTTTTTTTTTTTTTTTTGTTGCTCTAGCTTTCATTTAACTAAACATTTAACACAAGGTTTAAAAAAAATGATAAATAATCAGACAACCCAAACATCTTTTCTGCTGCATCCACACATCTCTATAATACTGAGTTTAAGGCTTTATGGTTTGTCCAAAACATTTACTTTGATTGATACTCTTAGATTCATTACCCATCTAGGGATGTATTTTGTCAAAACTTGAAATATATGGCTGATATATTTAGATTAGAGCTGAAACAATATATCGAATTAATCGTTTTTGAGATAATCATCAACTAATTTAGTAATCGATTAGTCGTTAACTCGAGTATAGAGGCTGTAAAACATGCCTTTATCTGACAGAGCAACCTACTTAGAGCATTAATTATACCAAGATCGGTTAATATCCTTCATCCAGAACACCTCAAGTGGAAAAGTTTTAAGTTCACCTGGTTTAATTTCATAAAAACATTTCTTAATTAACTTTTGGCTATCCGTTTATTATCGATTAATCGAAAAAATTATCCACAGACTAATCGATTTGAAAAATAATCATTAGTTGCAGCCCTAATTAAGATGCTACTTAATTATTTCCACATATTGTAATATTCTGATCCTACCATCTATTTTGTGAAGCTCTCCGGTGCCAAATACAGCAAAACATCCCACAACATGATACTTCCACCTCCTTACTTCACATTTGGAATTGAGTTCTCAGGGTTGCAAACGTAGCCCTTTTTCTACAAATGTTGCAGTGGTCACCAGGAATAAACAGCTTCATCAGATTACATTCTATTTTACCAAAAAAAAATCAAGGTCTTGAATCCAGAGTTCTCTAAGTACTTAAAAAAATCTCTCTTTTTAAAGTATTTTTATGATGCTTTTTGCTGTAATGGCTTCCTATGGCCTTTCAGCATGTCTGTGGAGGACTCTCTTCATCGGGTCTTTTACTACTGCTCTTAAATTCATACGTATTTCTGTCCTGAAGAATATGACAGATTATATTCGCATTTTAACACCATAATAGCTTTTAATCATTTAAATGTCCCTGTGTTATTGGACACCAGAGTTAGACAGACTTTTCTATTGAACTGCTCTGCTTTCAGTCATATGAGATATTCAGTTACTTCTGACAGTCTGAACAAAACCTTTCTTTCACACTACATAGGACTTTGAGCTTCATAATCACTTTTATCACATTTATTTAAAAAGGGCTTTTATTTGAATGATTGAAGCTCCCTGTGAGGTTTATGTTAGCTCTGCGTTCTTCACATGCGTTCGGCTGCATTCAGAGCCTCGTTGTTCAGAGCACACAGTCGTGTTGCTGCTAACAAGGTCATTCTGACAGCACACAAACTTTCGTTGATCTTGATTTGATCAGCTACACGCTGCAGCTCTTTTTCTAGTAGTTCACCTTTTCTCCTCGTCCATCTTTGCTTTAAGGAATGCAATTATTGTCTTTGACTGTGCAGAGACAAGTTTAATAACTGCAGGGTCAAAGAAAAAAAAATCCCAGATCCTTTTGTGGGCTCAGCGTGACATCTCTTTTTCACTGCAAAGAATTTCTTTTCTTTTTTTTCTGTGTCTAACAGCATGGTTCTGATATTTAGACTGAGTCGTTAGTGTGCAGCCAACTAAACAGAGGTTATGCACTGGTTCCAACATTGATTTAGCAGGCATGTTGTAAAACATTTAAAACGGCATCTGTTGCATCACAATGTATTGACCATCATATGAGCATCTAACAGCCAAGAATTGACAAAAATTTGCAACATAGTCCACATTCATCAACATCCCTGTTTAAGACATTTATAAAGCCTTGAAGTAAATGAATATATAATTGAAGCAGCATAATCCTGCAATGAAAGTTGTAGGGTCTGTTTTTCTCCAACAGAAAGCGGCTGTGGAGATGTCTCACCTCCTTCACCATCCTCCTCAGGTCCAGTTTTGTCCTTTAGAGTTCCAGCGTCTTTAAAATGCAGAATCACTGCTCTGATTGTAGTTATCAATACATTCTGTTCTGATATGATTCTCTGAGTCATACAAAACTTAGATGCAAGGGTAAATTATTGATTACGGAATAAGGTTCTTAATGCTGATCAACTTAAAACACTTAAACATTAATAATCAATCAGATCTATTTGGTTAATAGAGTTATCAGGGGTACCATTAAATTCTCGAACCACTTTGTTTTCTCAACAAGCCTCTCTCTCTTAATAAATCTTCCTAAATTAAAAATTAAATCTTTTTACTGTCAGATTTCTTTTTACTTCTTTTTACTTCTTACAAAACTCTTTCACAAAATGTGTAAATGTTAAAGCATTGCAAATATGAATAAAACTTGCATAAGATATTAAAAGAGAGAGATTTTATTCAAATAAATCCTTGGCATGATTAGACGTGGAGCAGAATTGAGGTTTTTAAAGAGTCATCTCATCCTTGGACCAGAATGCAGACGGCGTCGGGCCACAGCATGGGGAGTTTGGGGGATTTTAATCATAAAATAAAGCCAACATGGAAAACAGGATTAGGGAACCAGGAGTAAAATGGAGAATCACATGAATACAGACAGAAAACAGAAAACAGATGAGAAGAATAGGTCAAAACAAGAGAGTTCTGGAAAACAAACAATCTACCATATTTCTGATGGCTCTGGCTGACGTAGGAATGATTTAAGAGGAAGAAAAAAAAAATCCAATGATACAGAACAAAAGACAAAAGAAAGAAAAAAAAAATCTAATAAAAACACAAAAAACACACAAGAGAAATAAAAATGCATGATTAAAGGGATGCACTAAAATCCAGTCATTAAGTTAGATGAACATTTTAGTAAATGCTTTCCAGTTTGATCATGCTTTTCTAAAAAGGCTCTTATTTTCAGTTTATGATGTCAGCTGGTTAAAGATTATCTTTCTAAAGGAGCCTTGCAACTTTTATAAGTCAGTGGCATCCTAATGCTGATTAAGCGTACGGCCACGGTGTTTATTAACGTTTAACAGGCAGAGAACTCCATCAGAAGCAGGTTTACCGTCATGGACAGAGATGGCATCCACACCTCTGTTAGAAGCTTCATCTTGAAGAGTAACAGCAGAACTCCTGTGAACAAAACCTGAACAACCTTCAGATAGAACAGAGACCTTATCCTCCAACCTAACTTTGCATTCCATGAAACAGGAGCTGGCCCACCTGGCTCGGTTGCCCCACCTGAAGGAGCTGATGCTCACCGAACTCACAATAACTCCGGAAACTGTTTCGGGTGTGTAACTATATCTCACACATCCTGTACCACATGCCAGGCCTGCAGAGACCTGACAACTGGAATGTCAGTAAGAAAGGCAAGGATATAGCTAAGGTATTAAGACCTTATATAAATGAAAGGAACATGTTGAGAAGATTTTTATTCTAAAGCAGGGAAGCTGGAAGGATGGTTGAAGACAGAGAGTGTAAGGCTGGGGATAAGCTGGAGGTCATGAGTACAGTCTATATCTGGAGAGGGTAACATTTTCAGGCAGAAATATATTTTCTTTAACATTTTTTTTTAATCCTATCTTACTCATAATAGGATTTACTATGAAGCTGTTACAAAGTGATGAATGGATACTGTAGGGGTCTTAAACATAGTCATTCTGGGGCACCAGAGTGACAAAGACTTAACTACTTTTTTCTGATGATATAATGATAAATTAATAAAGATGGAATAATAAACCCAAAATCTTGTATTTATTAGTGCCCATCCATCCATCCATCCATCCATCCATCCATCCATCCATCCATCCATCCATCCATCCATCCATCCATCCATCCATCCATCCATCCATCC